>NC_056733.1:804044933-804184933 GCF_019279795.1 Protopterus annectens | reverse complement strand
AGTTATTTTACATTAAGAAGGTTCGTGGTCTGCACTCTTGTGGGAGAAGAGGCTGGACTCTGCCCTTCTGAGCTGGGAATTTTCTGGTTAAAGGTTTATAGTGCCTGAATATTTGAACTGTATCTTACTGAAATTGGTTCACCTTGTTTGCTCTAGCATAGACTAGATCCAGGCCTACTGAATCTAGCTTTGTTTATATGCTTGTTGTTTGTTTGCTTGTTATTTCCCTGGAAGCTAATTCCACCTAATACGCAACTTCTCAGCGCTTCTGTGGATCACTGGTGATATCTGCATTGCTTACTGTACTTATTTCCTTGTTTCACTTGAAAGAAAGTTACTGTTTGTCGTTTTTGCATTTAGTTACTTGTAACACATTGCACTCAAGTTACCTGGCACTTGCTCACTAAAGCAATTATATAAGTCAGCACTAAAAACTAAAAGCACTACACCCTCACTCCCCACTGGCCCTTGTTTTCAATTAAGGATTTCCCAATATTATTCTAGCATGTCCAAAGGTCAGTTGTCAATCTCCTCTCCGGTCCAGCTGGTGAATCTGGGAATCTTGAGGCAATGTTATAACTGCCTCATGTACACAGACAACCCTCTCCTCCTCCCACATAACACAAATACTTGCGAGAGATGCAGCTATTTAGCCAAACTGGAGGCTGAGCTCTCTCAACTCAGGACTGGCAAGACCAGACAGGAGGAGAAGGCAACTACACACACCACAAAACCAGCCTCACATAATGCTACCACTCCACTGAATCAAACACATAAACACACAAAGACATACTCGGAGGCTCTGAGTAAAAGTTACCTAAACAGCAGAGGCCTCCAAAGCAGACACCCAAACAACTGCTACCTCAAGACACCCCACAAGCAACACATAAACCACAAAAGCAGTGTGCAAAGCAGTCACAGCCCTTAAGGCCAAATACAACACCAAACATACTTGTCATAGGTGACTCCATAGTCAGACACACTGACGTCCCACTCACCAGGCTGAACAAGGAGAGGGTCACAGTAAGCTGCCTATCAGGCGCTAGAATCCGCCACATAACACAAGCACTCGGGTCACTCCATGGCAAGTACAAATATGACACAGTCATTGTCCATGCTGGTGTGAACGACCTGAGACGCACCTCCCTGGACTACATGAAAAGAGACATAGAGGAGCTCTCTGATTATGTAGCCCAGGCAGGTATGACCCTAACCCTGAGCAGTATCCTTCCTTCACCAAGAATGATGCCACAATATAGAGACAAGATGATCAGCTTTAACAATTGGCTTAATGTCTGGTGTCATTCAAAGGGGATCCAGTGTCTGTCTGCCTGGGATGACATGCTTGACAAGCCACGCTGCTTCGCAAGGGACGGCTTGCACCTGTCACCCCTGGGATTCCGGATATTGGCTAAGGCTCTTGCCACCCCATAGTGCCTTTTTAGGCAAGGCTCAAATTCTAAACCTACCACCCTAGAAAACAAAAATGGGAAGAAACTGAGGGTAATGCTGCTCAATGCCAGAAGTCTAAATCTCAAAATGCACGCACTCGAGGCCCTTCTCAGTATGGAGAACATCGATGTCTGTGCTGTAACTGAAACCTGGTTCAAGGCTCCTGAGAGCACCCCGGCACTATTAGATTTTACCTCATATCATGCGTTCCGGCCCCAAAACCCGGACCACACCACAAAAGGAGGGGGTGTATCCATATTCATAAAGGATACTCACACCTCCAGGTTGGTGGCAACGCACGAAGCTTCGGAAACCATCCAGGTGCAACTAACCATAGGCAAAACTGCTCTACAAATTGTAGCATGCGACAGGCCACCCTCTCAAACTCAGGAACCCCACACAGCCTTCCTGAAGACACTGGAGGGTATAAATGTATCTCCAAACACCATCATATTGGGTGACTTCAACTACCCGAATATAGACTGGGAACATTACTCAAGCCCTAACTTTCTAGCCCAACGGTTCCTGGAGTTCATAAATTCAAATGCCATGGAACAGCTAGTCACTGTTCCCACGAGAGGAGAAAATATACTAGATCTCATTGTCACAAACATGGGGACAAAATGCTCCACACCGGAAGTATATCCCTCATTGGTGAGATCTGATCATAAACTAATCTCACTGGAAATCCACATCCCGCCCCCACCCCAAGCAAAAGACCATAGTGAAGAACTTCTCTAAAGCAAACTTCACACTACTCAAGACTGGTGTGGTATCCTTCAAGGCCCCTGAGCCAGAGGAAACCACAACCCAAGCTGCGGAAGCCCTTACAAATGCCTTCTATGAACACCTCCAGGACTGCATGGATCAGGCAATCCCAAATAAAACCAAGACTCTTTCCACAAAGGGCAAACGTCCAGTCTGGTGGACCCCAGCCATTAACAAACTTTACAATAAGAGGAGAAAGCTATTACATGATAGAACAAAATCCATAAAAGGGAAGTCACCCCTGATCATTATTAGTAAAAAATACGAGCACTCATAAAATCAACTAAGGCCAATTTTGAGAGAAAAATTGCCATGGATTCAAAGGACAATCATAAGGCCTTTTTCAGCTATGTTAGGAACCTGGGTGGAAACTCCCAGATATGCTCAGAATTAGTCCAAAATGATACAAAAATCACTGAACCCACAGACATTGCCAACATACTGGCAGACAGGTTCAGTGCAAACTTCACCCCCCTCTCCCCCCTAAAGGAGAGATAACTATCCCAGCCGAGTGTAGCCTCCCGGACATCTCAAATGCGCAGGTGAAAGCTGCTCTCTCTAAAGCTAAAAACACAGCATCAATGGGACCGGATGGTGTCCCCAGCTGTGTGCTACACGAGGTAAATGAGGAATTAAACCCGCACATAAGGCAGCTGTTTAATCTCAGCCTTACCACAGGATACGTGCCCAAGGAGTGGCGTACGGCAACTGTGGTCCCACTCCACAAAGGCGGTGCCTCTACGGACCCTGGTAATTACCGCCCATAAGCTTAACAAGTCTAGTCTGCAAAGCTATGGAGAGGATCATAATGGAGCTCATAAACAAAGATATAGGGACTTGCAGACATTGGACCCGACCCAGTTTGGCTTTGTCAAGGGAAGATCATGCCTTTTGAACTTGGTTGACTTCTTCGAAACAGTCACCAAGGCCATTGATGAGGGAAAGGCAGTCCATACAGCCTACCTTGACCTTGCAAAGGCTTTCGACACAATACCCCACTCGGGTATTGTAGAAAAACTTACCAGCTTAAATGTAAACCCATATGTCACAAGATGGGTTGCAAACTGGCTTAAGGACAGAACCCACAGGGTTAGAGTTGCTGGCGCTGTGTCAGACTCCAAGCCGGTCACAAGTGGTGTCCCACAGGGCTCGGTCCTTGGCCCCTATTGTTTGGCATCTACTTCTCAGAAGTACAGGCCAACATGGGAGGACTTTGGCTGACAAAGTTTGCAGGCGACTGCAAACTGGGCCATAGTGGAAAGTGCATCGGACACGGATATCCTTCAGAAGGGACTCACGGAAACAGATAGCTGGTGCCAGAGCCATGGCCTGAAGTTAAACGCCAAAAATGTATAGTCATACCCTTCGGGAAAAACAAGGTAACCCCAAGCTACCATATAGGTGGCAATCCACTAAGCACAGAAGAGGTTATCAGGGACCTGGGGACCCAGGTTGACAGTGGCCTTTCGACACTCACATTGCTAAAGTGGTTAGAAAGACCTTCTACATTGCCCACCTGATCATGAAGGGATTCACATCCAGATCTAGTGAGGTCATTGTTCCCCTGTACTCTTCACTTATCAGACCAATGATCGAGTACAATGCCCCATTCGGGATGTATCTCACCCGACATCTGCAGCAATTGGAGAGACCCCAAAAGTTCCTCACCAAAAGGATAAAGGGACTCAAAAATCTGTCATATGCTGCCAGATTGAAGAAACTCCAGCTCTATTCAGTCGCATACCGTCTGCTCAGAGGTGACATGTGCCTGACATACAAGGCCATGTCCAACCCGGAATTAATGGACATGCTCCACCTCAAAAATCCAAATCCACCAAAACCACTAGAGCAAGCGACTTAAACCTTAGCACGGATATAAATAGGACGTGCTGGAGGGATAGATTTATCACTCAGAGACTCCTATGCTGTGGAATAAAATCCCAGTCCATGTGAGGCAGAGCACCTCGCTGACTCTGTTCAAGAGAAATCTAGACCTGTGGATGGGAGATCGTAGGTTTACCCCAGGAATCAACTCTGTGTCACTGCTGGACAGAGGCACAACAAACTAATGGGCACAGTATTTTTCATATAAGGGGTGGCGTAAGCCACAATAATTTGGGCTAGGCTTATAAATGCCTTAGGGCAGATAGCCTAGTATAAACCTATGAACCTATGAACCTATATATATATATATATATATATATATATATATATATATATATATATATATATATATATATATATATCTAGAGTGCTACGTAAGAAGACCAATGTTTCAGAATGTCAGCTTTCAGAAGGTCAAGGCCATATGGTCGAGGTTCTGAAATGCTAAAAATACAAAAAAAACCCCCCACCAAAATCTTTGCTTTTGCACTGCCTCCTCCATACCCCTTGCTATTTACATACCAGCTGTGAGATTGTACTACAGTAAGTAAAAGGGATAATAAGTAATATACTGATGTCTGGAAATCACTTCCTTCCTTCAGCATACAATATCGCTGAGATCATGGAGTTGTAGCATGTGGATATCCACATCGGCAGGTGCTGTGTATCATTTTCATTTTATAATTTATTATCTGCAAGTTTGCATGTTTTACAACGTAGAACTTAAGAGTTAATTTTCCTTGGCATGTGCTATTACAGCAGTTTGCTATGTTGGCTTTTCACCCACAAGTGCTCGACAATTTTTCAGGGTAACTGTTAAGAGAGAGGACATAGGAGACTTTACATGACAAACTTGAATTGCTTGGTGTTTAAAAGCAAAAATGAAGATGATGAATACTTTGTATAATTACTTTTTATGCAACTGGTATATGATAGAAATGGAATAGTTCACTTAACTTTGGTGTCTTTAAGGGTTGAGTTACATACTGAAGTAATAAAAATAATGAAAACAATCATTGTCCTGGTCTCCTTCGATAAGTAAACCACAGCAAATTACATTTGACAACCTTTATTAAACTTCCATGAACATATTACTTTCATTTATTGATCAGAGCATGCTTTATTGATCACAGCATGAACATGCAGCTGAATCATCAACTAGGGCAGTGTAACCTCGCTCACCCTAACTAAATAAGTAGTGTTCTCACCTCCACTCGCTTATTTACCTCTGGAGCAGCATTGTTACCTCTGCTCGCTTACTTTACTTGACCACAACATGAACATTGATATGAACCATTAACTAGGACAGTGTAACCTCGCTCACCCTAACCAATTAAGCAGCGTTCTCACCTCCACTCGCTTATTTACTTCTGGAGCAGCATTGTTACCTCTGCTAGCTTACATTACTTGACCACAACATGAACATTCATTTGAACCATTAACTAGGACAGTGTAACCTTGCTCATCCTAAATAAATAAGCAGCGTTCTCACCTCCGCTCGCTTATTTACTTATGACGCAGCATACTCACCTCTGCTCGCTTACTTTACTTATCAAGCAGCATCCCATAGCTTGCTTTCATTCCCCACCTCACTGAATTAAACATCCAACACCAGAGTGGGAACAGAAGAGGGGCAAGACTGCCCCGCTTCTCTGCTGACCAGCCTGACACAGGCTGTTCCATTCTCATTCACTCCAACACCTTCAGCAAAGCCTCCAAACAAACCTAAGCATACACTAAAAAGGTCAAAACAAAAATCAGTCAGGTGAACTCCATCCTCTCAGCACCAGAATGGATCCTTGACATCAACTTCCTCATGCCATGTCATATAACTAACCAAAGGAGCCAGTTGCTTAACTAGTCTAACATTAATAAATTGATAAGCCCTATCTAAAGTCAAAATAACCATAGTACTATTGCCAACCACATAATATACATACCTGGGTATAACCTCTTTAAAATAAACACATCCTCACTTATACTAACTACCAACTGTAGCTTCAGAATTATGCCCAGATTGTTACCTGCTAAATGTACTACCAGGACGGTAAGAAGCTCATTGCCACCAGAAACAGTGCAAACCCAGTTATGGACCATCTGGCCTAACTGCAGTCCCCTGCTGCTGCCCAGTGGATAATGCACAACAAAACTGAGATTTCCTTTCCTAGGAAATTAATTTAATAGTAAGCCAGTCACCTTACCCAATTATCTGCTACTGGACAAGAAAGCACTTGATGTCCAACAATCCACCAACTTAATGACTTCAATTAATATGCCTTCCCTTGCTAAAGCTGATACCCTTCTAATGCACAAAGAATAAATGGAAAACCGCTCTTCCAGAGCACCAAACCCAAAAATCTCTCCTCATCATATACCCAAACAGATTACATATCATCACCTTGTCCCTTACAGAACAAAATGAAGACCAGAGGACTCCCAACATGAGGACCACATCAACCTCTAAGCCCATCCCCCAAGACGCTACCACTTATTCCTGTCCTTTCCCAATACTATCTGCCTGCCCTTACAAAGTGATCGGTTATACATTTACCCAAGCAAATTTGCATGAAGGAAGAAAACTGAAAACCTGCCAAACTAGCAATCAAAATAACTCAGGCACCCTAAGAGATTCATAATGTATCCATAAAGCGAACATCACTGTCAAAGGAAAAATCAAAGATCAATGCAGCCAAGGTTCAGTTAAGGTTCCTTTATTCTTGTACAAGGAGACAAAAATGCAGTTCAGAAATTTGTCTGACATTGTACAGGAAATCCTTCATTATTATGCTGTTCTGTAAGCCATTGCCCTCTAAGCTGACGTAGTCAAATACAACTCTTAGCATTGTTCTAAAACAGGTGTTTACTAAGTTTTTCTGCTGATATAACAATTATAAATGTTCCCATGAGAAAGTTTTCTCAAAAACAACGTGGCCTTGCTGACCACCAGTCTGTAACAATTCACTCATATTCAGTATTACAATTCGTGATTCTTTCCTACTTTGAGCACAAAGCATATACTGATTACAGCCTATAGTCTTATCTAGTTCCTCTACAGCTGCAGTGTTCACTCAACACGAACAAGGTTATTTGCCTAAGTCTAATAACATTTCAGAATGCTGTATTGTTCTATTCTCCTAATGCTAACAAAATCATCTGTTTCTCAGTGTATGAACAAGGTCATTCACTGAGCTGACCAGAAGCAAAGTCAGAAAGTACATGCAATTATTTCCAAGCCTGTAACAGAATAAATGCGTTAACCCTTTGAGGCTTCTAATGCAGCAAGCATAATGCTAATACATATATGAATACATATTTTACTGTATATGTGAATACATATTTTTCTTACATTTCCCCCCTATTAACACTTTTATTCTCTTCAAAAGCATAAACAGTTAATTTTTTTCCCTAACCTCTTCCGCTTGGGATTTGCGGTTAGGTGAGTCATTAAGTTTAAACTTTTGAAAGCATTTCATTTTCCAGTAATTTATCAACCTCAGTGTTTTGATACAAGGTTTCAGATACTGACATGTCTATCAATTCTTTAATCAGTTTTTTCATGCATGTTATGCCACAACACACACACACTCCCAACAGGAGTATCCCCACACAGACAGCTATTAATATGTTCATTATGAAGGTGCCCCACCCCCCAAACAGATTCTGGAAAAAGTCCGTCAGTGGGTTGGGGCCTGGTGTGGTCATGGCCGACACTTGCTGTATCACCTCAAGATGGTCATTTATCTCGTGCTGGTAATTAGGAATTCTTTGATTAAAGCGCATGTACCACCTCTCGCCGCTAGGGTGAAGTCAAGAGCCATACGGTTCTGGAGCACTGCAGTTCTCATAGCATTCAGTTCATCAGTTATCAATTCAAGAGCAGAAAAAGTTGCATTACTCATTACTTCGAGAAGTTTGGACAGTTTTCGCAGCTCCCAAATCAATTTTGCTGCTTCATATGCTGGTAATATACCTGCCCATGATATGACAGCATCACTCAAGTCCATGTGCGTCAGCTTGGTACCCATGGTATGATGGTCTTTCCAGCCCACCTCGATTCGTCCCACTGGATTCTCAGGCTTTCTGACAGGTTTTTTTGGCTACATCTCGGGTATTTCGAATATTTCCCTGAGGCAAAACTGCAGTGTGTTGTATGGCTGGAACCAGGTACCCCAAAAAACAACTGCCGGACCAATTCTCAGGTAACCATTTATATGCTTTCTTACCACACACAAAATAACAATCCCCTACCTTAGTAGTTACTTTACTGAAATATGGCTGCCCTGCATGAAACATTTTCCTATTTATTATAGACAGTTGCTTAAAAAGAACAGGATTACGTTGCACTTCATCAATAGTCTTGTGCATGGACTCAAGAAATGAGTCATAATTTGAATTACAAACTGTATCCATTCTGTTTGCTTTGGTATAACATTTGTAATGTACAGTCACATTGCACCTGCTCCAACCCACTTGAATTGTGTCGTTTTTATAAAAACATACAATTCCCTTTTGTGCTGCAGGCAAATACAATGCTACCTTATCATGTGCTTTGATAGTTACAGTCTCATAAACCAAATTTTCCCAGGTCTCTTTGACCCCTGTGGGGACTGCAGTCATTAGTAACCCCCCATATGCTGTTGGTATGGCTGTGCAAATCCAGCAATTCGAAACATTAAAAGTCTCAGCATATACACGTGTAATTGCCTGATAAGTGTTAAAGTTCGGGTACCAGTCTATGGACGACTCATCACGTTTATTCAGTTCAGCTGGTGTGGCTGGAAAAAGGATGGGCCACAGCAAAAAGATTATTGTTATCAGTACAGTCAAAAGGATAATCATGCAATATTTCTGTGGTTGTTCTGCATTTTTGTTTGCTCTAGATTTTGTTATGTTTAGTCTTTTTGTGGAACAGCAAGATTTTTATATAGCTTAAAGTTTTTGCAAAGTTTACAGTGTGTCAAATGGATCCAAGAGGATTTCTCACCGATCTTGACTGCTGTGGGTGTCGACAAGAGGACCTGGTAAGGTCCCTCCCACTTTGGTGAGCTCCAATTCTTCTGCTTGACGATCTTCACCCAGACCCAATCGCCTGGGGCTACTGTCACTTCCAACGGTTGACTTGGCTCTTTACCTGAAACAGAAAACTGCAAAACGTGTTTAGAGTTTAGCATACGTCCCATATATCTTGCTAGTGTACAGTCTGCTTTCTGGTCAGTGGGCATGAGAGATTTCCACTGAGGGGTATAGTATGCCCTCCCAAATATTATCTCAAAAGGAGTCAATCCTTTCACATTTGGAACAGTTCTCATGCTCAACAGTGCCAGGGGCAGGCAGTACACCCAATTCTTCTGTGTATCTGACATCAACTTCCTAAGCTTGTTCTTTAAAATCCCATTGTGCCTCTCCACCAACCCTGCAGATTGAGGATGATATGCACAATGTTTTTTTTAAAGAAATTCCAAAATATCTACTGAGTTGCTGTATAGTTTGATTTATGAAATGTGTGCCATTGTCACTGTAGATCCTTTCCGGTATACCAAATCTAGGAATAATTTCTTTAACCAGAGCCTTTGCAACTGTAGCTGCATCTGGATTTTTAGTCGGAAAAGCTTCCACTCATTTGGAAAACATATCCACAATGACAAGGCAGTAACGTTTATTTTCGCATTTACTCAATTCTATGAAATCCATACAAATAGTATGAAACGGATATGGTGGTGTAGGGAAACACCCTTGCTTGGGCTTTAACGCCCCTTGTGCATGATGTTTGTTACAAGTGTGGCATGATAAACAAAATTTTTTTGTATAGTTTGTAAATCCGTATGTAGTGAATACCCGGTTGACTAACTGTACCATCCCCCCTGTTGAGACATGGCATTGCCTATGGCTCAACAAAGCTGCATATCTAAACAAATTAGATGGCAATATTGGTTTTCCTTCTTTGGAGATGTACAGTCCTTCCTTGAGGAGTGCTCCTCGCCTAACCCACTTTTGTTTTTCTGGGTTAATCCTGAAACAGGATCTGTTATTGCAATATTATGGGAGAGAGGCTCCCGATACAGCTGTCCATTAGCTGCTTTCACTAGTATGTAATCATGTGACTCTGAATTCTCCGGTAGTTTGGAGGGGTGTACCAGGGTTCGTGATGCCCCTGAATCACACAGAAATTCGACTTCCCTCCCCTCTACAAGGAGTGTAACTTCTGGTTTCGTGTCTGCCAAATAGAGCTCCAAGCTCAATAAGGCGAGGTCTAATATTTCATTTTCTTTACTATCGGTAGCTTCCTGCACTTCCTCTATTTTTCCTAACACATTGTCTGCTCTCTCTATCACATTCTCATTTGTCCTTCCTCCGTTATTCCTCTCTAGTGATTCTTGACTATTATATAGTCAGTCCTCACCCTCTTCATTTTTATCCTCCATTGCTGTCTTCTTATTTTTCTTGCAATCCTTCGCCATATGTCCCTTTTTACCGCATTTGAAACATTCACCCCTTTTCTTTCGCCCTTTAAAGTCCTCTGATCGCTGATCAGATTGTTTGTTTCCCTGGGCATTCTTTTTGCCCTTTTTCCCAGACTGTACTAAATAAACTTTTCCATCTTCTACAGTAAATACTTGGGCTTTCTTTTTTTTTTTTTTTGTTATTAAAATGCCTTTTGGCATGCCTAGCATATTCAAGCAGTGACTGTAATCTGCTTGTGCGATGATCTACCATGTGCTTCGTAATAAAACTGCTTATGGGTGCAATACTGCCTTTTAAAAATGCATTTTTTAACTGCTGCTCATATGGGGAATCTTGTGTCTGGTCTTCAGGAACCTGCATTCCACAATGGTTATTAAACCATTCTAATAATCTGGCATAATACCTATCAACAGTTTTACCTTCTTGTTAGATGCATTGATTAATGCAAGTCCAGTCCGCCCTAGGCTTCCATTTCTCAGAGATTCGGTCTGTTAGACCTTTTACTCTGTTGTCTAACTCTGCGCTGCTATGTGGGAGGGGCTTAAGCGCAGCGTCACGGGGATTCCAGTTGGTACTGATCATGTGCCAATCTGGACCTACTATTTGTCTGACTACTTTTTCTACTTTCTCTCCGTTTAAGTGATAACTTAACCTCATGCCTTGTAAGTCTTCTAAAAACTTTCTAAAATTAACTTTTGGATGGGGAATTCCCTCTGTGGCTTTCTGGATATCTTCCGGTGTCCACGCTCTGTATACTAGGAGAGTTGGGTCCTGCCCTTCTTGTCCTGCCTGAGGATTTGGTACTTCTATGAGTGGACACATTTCTTTTTCACTCATAGCCTGTGATTCTCTATTTGCTTGGTGCAATTTAATTCTCTCCCTTTCCTTATGTGTTCGAAGTCTAGTTTCAATGGGATCTTTAGCAAACAGCTCTGCTTTTGTAACACTTCTACCTGATGGAACAGCAGGGTATCGTGGGGGTGGACCTGCCTGTTCACTCGCTTCATATTCTGGCAAGGGAAGCGGAGGGGGCGGAGGGGCTGATGCTATAACCAAGTTATTATCCTCTTTATCTAAAAACATTGCTTTTGAGTTCTTATTTATTTGTTCCCTTCGGTTCGCTTCCTCAATCCACCTGAGTGCCTGAGGAATTCCTAATTTGCGCTGTCTTTTTACCTGCCCTTTGGAATCAGTTTTGAGTTGTTTTAAAAGTTTGACAAGTGAGGATTTTTCTAGTTTACCATCAAATTCATATTTATTAACCCAGTTCGTGTAGTACTTAATGTTATCGGCATGTCGTGGCCGCATGTATTCCGCATCTTCGGTTAACGGCGGATTTTAGGGTCGTTTTGTACACTTATTACCCATTTTGTCCTAACCTTATGAATGTTACGTAACCCTTCTTATTTTTAATGTGGTACCACGAAGATTTTATAGTCCCTTCAGACTACCTGCCTACTTATTCTGTTTCCCTGATCTATGACAAGATAACAATTTTTCTGTCCCTGGATTTACACAAAAACCCTGACTGAACAAATACAATCAAGTCCCTGATCTAAAACAGAAAAAAGTAGAATCACCTTACCTGAGCCTCAGCAATTGATCATCCCGGTCCGATTGAAACCTGCCCGTTATCCGCAGATCAGAAAGTGGCCGGCCTCTTTTTGTACGACAATTCAGTCGGAGGTATTTTCGAATAAGAAGAACCATTTCGGTAACTTCTTCCGTATGGATTCAAGCCACCAGGCCTGTCTGATCCGGGATAACCGAGAGGTTTCCGGTCAACGAAGGACCAACTTGTCAAAGGAAAAATCAAAGATCAATGCAGCCAAGGTTCAGTTAAGGTTCCTTTATTCTTGTACAAGGAGACAAAAATGCAGTTCAGAAATTTGTCTGACATTATACAGGAAATCCTTCATTATTATACTGTTCTGTAAGCCATTGCCCTCAAAGCTGACGTAGTGAAATACAACTCTTAGCATTGTTCTAAAACAGGTGTTTACTAAGTTTTTCTGCTGATATAACAATTATAAATGTTCCCATGAGAAAGTTTTCTCAAAAACAACATGGCCTTGCTGACCACCAGTCTGTAACAATTCACTCATATTCAGTATTACAATTCGTGATTCTTTCCTACTTTGAGCACAAAGCATATACTGATTACAGCCTATAGTCTTATCTAGTTCCTCTACAGCTGCAGTGTTCACTCAACACGAACAAGGTTATTTGCCTAAGTCTAATAACATTTCAGAATGCTGTATTGTTCTATTCTCCTAATGCTAACAAAATCATCTGTTTCTCAGTGTATGAACAAGGTCATTCACTGAGCTGACCAGAAGCAAAGTCAGAAAGTACATGCAATTATTTCCAAGCCTGTAACAGAATAAATGTGTTAACCCTTTGAGGCTTCTAATGCAGCAAGCATAATGCTAATACATATATGAATACATATTTTACTGTATATGTGAATACATATATGTTTCTTACATTTCCCCCCTATTAACACTTTTATTCTCTTCAAAAGCATAAACAGTTAATTTTTTTCCCTAACCTCTTCCGCTTGGGATTTGCGGTTAGGTGAGTCATTAAGTTTAAACTTTTGAAAGCATTTCATTTTCCAGTAATTTATCAACCTCAGTGTTTTGATACAAGGTTTCAGATACTGACATGTCTATCAATTCTTTAATCAGTTTTTTCATGCATGTTATGCCACAACACACACACACTCCCAACAGGAGTATCCCCACACAGACAGCTATTAATATGTTCATTATGAAGGTGCCCCACACCCCAAACAGATTCTGGAAAAAGTCCGTCAGTGGGTTGGGGCCTGGTTTGGTCATGGCCGACACTTGCTGTATCACCTCAAGGTGGTCATTTATCTCGTGCTGGTAATTAGGAATTCTTTGATTAAAGCGCATGTACCACCTCTCGCCGCTAGGGTGAAGTCAAGAGCCATACGGTTCTGGAACACTGCAGTTCTCATAGCATTCAGTTCATCAGTTATCAATTCAAGAGCAGAAAAAGTTGCATTACTCATTACTTCGAGAAGTTTGGACAGTTTTCGCAGCTCCCAAATCAATTTTGCTGCTTCATATGCTGGTAATATACCTGCCCATGATATGACAGCATCACTCAAGTCCATAAAGGCCAGCTTGGTACCCATGGTATGATGGTCTTTCCAGCCCACCTCGATTCGTCCCACTGGATTCTCAGGCTTTCTGACAGTTTTTTTTGGCTACATCTCGGGTATTTCGAATATTTCCCTGAGGCAAAACTGCAGTGTGTTGTATGGCTGGAACCAGGTACCCCAAAAAACAACTGCCGGACCAATTCTCAGGTAACCATTTATATGCTTTCTTACCACACACAAAATAACAATCCCCTACCTTAGTAGTTACTTTCCTGAAATATGGCTGCCCTGCATGAAACATTTTCCTATTTATTATAGACAGTTGCTTAAAAAGAACAGGATTACGTTGCACTTCATCAATAGTCTTGTGCATGGACTCAAGAAATGAGTCATAATTCGAATTACAAACTGTATCCATTCTGTTTGCTTTGGTATAACATTTGTAATGTACAGTCACATTGCACCTGCTCCAACCCACTTGAATTGTGTCGTTTTTATAAAAACATACAATTCCCTTTTGTGCTGCAGGCAAATACAATGCTACCTTATCATGTGCTTTGATAGTTACAGTCTCATAAACCAAATTTTCCCAGGTCTCTTTGACCCCTGGGGGGACTGCAGTAATTAATAACCCCCCATATGCTGTTGGTATGGCTGTGCAAATCCAGCAATTCGAAACATTAAAAGTCTCAGCATATACACGTGTAATTGCCTGATAAGTGTTAAAGTTCGGGTACCAGTCTATGGACGACTCATCACATTTATTCAGTTCAGCTGGTGTGGCCGGAAAAAGGATGGGCCACAGCAAAAAGATTATTGTTATCAGTACAGTCAAAAGGATAATCATGCAATATTTCTGTGGTTGTTCTGCATTTTTGTTTGCTCTAGATTTTGTTATGTTTAGTCTTTTTGTGGAACAGCAAGATTTTTATATAGCTTAAAGTTTTTGCAAAGTTTACAGTGTGTCAAATGGATCCAAGAGGATTTCTCACCGATCTTGACTGCTGTGGGTGTCGACAAGAGGACCTGGTAAGGTCCCTCCCACTTTGGTGAGCTCCAATTCTTCTGCTTGACGATCTTCACCCAGACCCAATCGCCTGGGGCTACTGTCACTTCCAACGGTTGATTTGGCTCTTTACCTGAAACAGAAAACTGCAAAACGTGTTTAGAGTTTAGCATACGTCCCATATATCTTGCTAGTGTACAGTCTGCTTTCTGGTCAGTGGGCATGAGAGATTTCCACTGAGGGGTATAGTATGCCCTCCCAAATATTATCTCAAAAGGAGTCAATCCTTTCACATTTGGAACAGTTCTCATGCTCAACAGTGCCAGGGGCAGGCAGTACACCCAATTCTTCTGTGTATCTGACATCAACTTCCTAAGCTTGTTCTTTAAAATCCCATTGTGCCTCTCCACCAACCCTGCAGATTGAGGATGATATGCACAATGTTTTTTTTAAAGAAATTCCAAAATATCTACTGAGTTGCTGTATAGTTTGATTTATGAAATGTGTGCCATTGTCACTGTAGATCCTTTCCGGTATACCAAATCTAGGAATAATTTCTTTAACCAGAGCCTTTGCAACTGTAGCTGCATCTGGATTTTTAGTCGGAAAAGCTTCATCTCATTTGGAAAACATATCCACAATGACAAGGCAGTAACGTTTATTTTCGCATTTACTCAATTCTATGAAATCCATACAAATAGTATGAAACGGATATGGTGGTGTAGGGAAACACCCTTGCTTGGGCTTTAACGCCCCTTGTGCATGATGTTTGTTACAAGTGTGGCATGATAAACAAAATTTTTTTGTATAGTTTGTAAATCCGTATGTAGTGAATACCCGGTTGACTAACTGTACCATCCCCCCTGTTGAGACATGGCATTGCCTATGGCTCAACAAAGCTGCATATCTAAACAAATTAGATGGCAATATTGGTTTTCCTTCTTTGGAGATGTACAGTCCTTCCTTGAGGAGTGCTCCTCGCCTAACCCACTTTTTGTTTTCTGGGTTAATCCTGAAACAGGATCTGTTATTGCAATATTATGGGAGAGAGGCTCCCGATACAGCTGTCCATTAGCTGCTTTCACTAGTATGTAATCATGTGACTCTGAATTCTCCGGTAGTTTGAGGGTGTACCAGGTTCGTGATGCCCCTGAATCACACAGAAATTGACTTCCTCCCCTCTACAAGGAGTGTAACTTGGTTTCTGGTTTATGTCTGCCAAATAGAGCTCCAAGCTCAATAAGGCGAGGTCTAATATTTCATTTTCTTTACTATCAGTAGCTTCCTGCACTTCCTCTATTTTTCCTAACACATTGTCTGCTCTCTCTATCACATTCTCATTTGTCCTTCCTCCGTTATTCCTCTCTAGTGATTCTTGACTATTATATAGTCAGTCCTCACCCTCTTCATTTTTATCCTCCATTGCTGTCTTCTTATTTTTCTTGCAATCCTTCCCATATGTCCCTTTTACATACCTTTTACATTCACCTTTTCTTTCGCCCTTTAAAGTCCTCTGATCGCTGATCAGATTGTTTGTTTCCCTGGGCATTCTTTTTGCCCTTTTTCCCAGACTGCACTAAATAAACTTTTCCATCTTCTACAGTAAATACTTGGGCTTTCTTTTTTTTTTTTTTGTTATTAAAATGCCTTTTGGCATGCCTAGCTTATTCAAGCAGTGACTGTAATCTGCTTGTGCGATGATCTACCATGTGCTTTGTAATAAAACTGCTTATGGGTGCAATACTGCCTTTTAAAAATGCATTTTTTAACTGCTGCTCATATGGGGAATCTTGTGTCTGGTCTTCAGGAACCTGCATTCCACAATGGTTATTAAACCATTCTAATAATCTGGCATAATACCTATCAACAGTTTTACCTTCTTGTTAGATGCATTGATTAATGCAAGTCCAGTCCGCCCTAGGCTTCCATTTCTCAGAGATTCGGTCTGTTAGACCTTTTACTCTGTTGTCTAACTCTGCGCTGCTATGTGGGAGGGGCTTAGCTGCGCTGCCACGGGATTCCAGTTGGTACTGATCATGTGCCAATCTGGACCTACTATTTGTCTGACTACTTTTTCTACTTTCTCTCCGCTTAAGTGATAACTTAACCTCATGCCTTGTAAGTCTTCTAAAAACTTTCTAAAATTAACTTTTGGATGGGGAATTCCCTCTGTGGCTTTCTGGATATCTTCCGGTGTCCACGCCTGTATACTAAGAGAGTTGGGTCCTGCCCTTCTTGTCCTGCCTGAGGATTTGGTACTTCTATGAGTGGACACATTTCTTTTTCACTCATAGCCTGTGATTCTCTATTTGCTTGGTGCAATTTAATTCTCTCCCTTTCCTTATGTGTTCGAAGTCTAGTTTCAATGGGATCTTTAGCAAACAGCTCTGCTTTTGTAACACTTCTACCTGATGGAACAGCAGGGTATCGTGGGGGTGGACCTGCCTGTTCACTCGCTTCATATTCTGGCAAGGGAAGCGGAGGGGGCGGAGGGGCTGATGCTATAACCAAGTTATTATCCTCTTTATCTAAAAACATTGCTTTTGAGTTCTTATTTATTTGTTCCCTTCGGTTCGCTTCCTCAATCCACCTGAGTGCCTGAGGAATTCCTAATTTGCGCTGTCTTTTTACCTGCCCTTTGGAATCAGTTTTGAGTTGTTTTAAAAGTTTGACAAGTGAGGATTTTTCTAGTTTACCATCAAATTCATATTTATTAACCCAGTTCGTGTAGTACTTAATGTTATCGGCATGTCGTGACCGCATGTATTCCGCATCTTCGGTTAACGGCGGATTTTAGGGTCGTTTTGTACACTTATTACCCATTTTGTCCTAACCTTATGAATGTTACGTAACCCTTCTTATTTTTAACGTGGTACCACGAAGATTTTATAGTCCCTTTAGACTACTTGCCTACTTATTCTGTTTCCCTGATCTATGACAAGATAACAATTTTTCTGTCCCTGGATTTACACAAAAACCCTGACTGAACAAATACAATCAACTGATCTAAAACAGAAAAAGTCAGAATCACCTGAGCCTCAGCAATTGATCATCGTCCGATTGAAACCTGCCCGTTATCCAGATCAGAAAGTGGCCGGCCTATAAGAAGAACCAATATGGATTCAAGCCACCAGGCCTGTCTGATCCGGAATCAATAAGAGGTTCATTTCGACCAACTTGTCAGGATTCAAGCCACCAGGCCTGTCTGATCGGGATCAGTTAAGGTTTCCGTCAACTTGTACAAGGAGAAAAATGCAGTTCAAAAATTTGTCTGACATTATTCAGTTAAGGTTCCTTTATACTTGTACAAGGAGACAAAATGCAGTTCAAAATTTGTCTGATACAATACAGGAAATTGTTCTAATTATACTGTTCTGTAAGTTTTTCTGCTGATATAACAATTATAAATGTTCAACTTAGCAAAGTGTTCTAAAACAACGTTTACTTAGTTTTTCTGCTGATATAACAATTATAAATCCCATGAGAATTTTCTCTTCAAAACCTACTTTGAGCACTCTGCATATACTGATTGCCTGTCACTCATATTCTACTCTACAGCTGCAATTCACTTACTTACAGGCATATACTAAGTCAGCCTGTAGTCTTATCTCTCTACAGCTGCAGTGTTCACTCAACACCTAACAAGGTTATTTGCCTAAGTCTAATAATGCATTTCAGAATGCTGTATTGTTCTATTCTCAGTGTGTTTATCCAGTGTATGAACAAGGTCATTCACTGAGCTGACCAGAAGCAAAGTCAGAAAGTACATGCAATTATTTCCAAGCCTGTAACAGAATAAATGCGTTAACCCTTTTAGGCTTCTAATGCAGCAAGCATAATGCTAATACATTTATGAATGCATATTTTACTATATATGTGAATACATATTTTTCTTATAATCACCCCAAGTATAGTCCAATGACTCTCCATTTACCAGTTCAAATCCCCAACACAAAACCTCCCAAACTGTCTTGCCAATGGCTGTCATCTGACAGTCTTCACACTATCAACCCTACCCCAGTCCTTCAACATATGACCACAGTCACATAACCCTGCCACCCATACAATTATACTTAGTCAGCCTTGATTGACTGAAAAGCCTTACCTTGTTCCCAAGCCTGAACCCAGTATTTCAACAACAATCCTTCCCACCAAACTCTTTCTTCCTCAAGCAGCCATAACACACCATTTAACAAAATCTTGCAATGCCCTACCATACACCTTCCTATTAAAAGCTGCCCAGGATTCCTGTACCACACATGTAATCATTCCTAGCCAACATGACACATCTCGCCCAGCAACACCAGAGGCTTATACCACTGCCCTATTGTATAAATGAAAATGACTCTTTCCTCGCAACTTCTCATGCTATACCTTTGACCCCAACCAAACTAAAACTAACTCCAAACAGCAGACAAACAACAACAAACAAACATCAAACATCTTGCTGGCTAGTGAGCCAACCATTCCCTGCCTGACAAAATGCCATACCATTAAACTACTCAAAATAGTACAGGCCACTAAGCAACCCATCGGCATAGCCTTGCCAAACTTAAATCTAACTACAATGCCCACAAAGTCTGACTCACCCTCATGCTGTTGTGATTCCACCCCACCTGTGGACAACCCCAAACTCTACATAAACAAGCCTTGAACCTGCTTCACCCTGCCCCTGACGTACCTAATCCTCACTTGTCCCACACTACTCCCAAATTACATCAATTCTGACATGCCTAAATGAGTACCTAATAAAGTAGGATTACTTGTGACCTTTCTGTGCACGACTCCACTGGCCAAAACATCTACCACAGCAGCATCCATCAACTTACAAGTCCACTTCCATCAGGCCTCAGACTGATGCACACTCTGTGCTTCCCCATCTGCAAAATAAAAGAAAACTGTAAATCCTCTCCACATCTATAAACCAAAGCTTCTTAATGACAACATTAGATGCTGCCAAGGGCCCACCCTGTTCATCAACTGTGCAACTGCTGCAATGCCCTGCATCCCCTACCCTCAATAAACTGGCACCACCGTATCCCTCAGCAAATCCTTCAGCAGCCAGTGAGGAAACATACTACAGCAAAAATGGTCTTATGAGACAAGCAGCAGTAACTGAACCTATGCATTTAGATTCGCTATTAAAACATAGAAGTTGAAATGCACTACCAACTTGAGTATATTACAACTAAGCACTTCAATGTCAAAATACCTGGGTACCTCATAATTACCATACAAAACCAAATACAGACATATATCAGAACAAGAATATCCTTGCAAAATCACTACCTTTTGGTAGTTGTGAGCGATTTTTGTTATGTTGGAGGGGCTTGGGAGCCTTTCTATAAGAAAGCACAAGAATATCCCTGCAAAATCAATCGTACATAATAAAAAGTTTAAACAAAACTATATATTTATCTCTTAGACAGTGCGGTCTTGGCAGCTTCTCCCATGTGTTGCTTTGTTCTACAAGCAGCTACAGCAGTGTCAGGTGTAACAGCAATGAAACTTAAGATGCTTAAAAACAAAAGAGTAGAGTAAAATGCCTCCACAATGTACCCATACCCCCCAAGTGTACCTCATTTCAAGGAATGTTCTGCATTTTGGGTCTTAAAAGTTCATGTTCCTTGAAGTTCCACATCACCCATTCAGTGTTAGCAATTTAACTGACATCAACGGTAACTATAACATAATTATATTATTTCATTAAAAAAGGCCTATTCTATAAGTAAAAATCTCACAGTTAACCATCCTATCCATCTTAGTTACAGTTGCCAGTAAGCCTTTAGTACATTTTCCCAATTTTTCCCATTTATTCCATGTTGTGAGAGGCAGTGTTCCTCATTTTGGAGACAGTCTTCATGACAAAAGCATGATTACCCGATTTTTGCATAAAATCCCTACCTCCAAAGTTGTCTAAAACATTACAAAGAAAGTCAGTCTCAGCTGATCATAAAAAAGAATTAATGTGTCTCTCAAAGTAACATGTCCTCAGTCACAAAATTATCAGGCCATTTACTGTATGTTGACAGTTAAAAATATAGATGGGAACTTACACAGCAATGCATACAGATAACATCCAAATATAAATGTAAAGCTAGACACTTAGTTAATGGTTTGCATTTGTGAACCATACAGGAAGTCTTTATGAGGTTTAACTCATATTCCCATTTTCACTCAAGTTCCAACCTTCTGTTTCTTATAATGCAAAACTGCAGCCCTACTTAAGCCTACAGCCACCGCTTTCTTATGGTAACACAGTCTGTCTGGGCTTTAAAATGAATTTAATAAAAGATAATATTGTTATGCAACTTAATCATCTAGGAAATTGCTTCTTTCTTAACTATGCATGGTATTCAAAAAAAAGTTTATGTACCGCTATAAAGCAAACCACAGTGGCATCCCCCAAAAGACTGCACACATCTGTTAGCAATTGCAGCATTTCACAGAACAATGTTACAGAAGTAAAATGGCTGCCGTGATAGGTGTTATTTCTGACAGTTATATGCCATCCATTTTATCCAACAGCCTTCCTGTCATGCTGTCAGCATGCAAAACATTTCTTGCTGATATGGCATATTGTAAATTACAAAGAAATGTTCTTCCCACCATGTTCCCAAGAAAGCACTTAGAGAAAGTGAGTGAAAAACTGAATTGCTCCATCCCTCTCATAGGTTCATTTTAGGTTAACTACCCTGTAGAGATGATTTAAAAAGTATTATTCTTACCAGTTCAGCCCATTCATATATAACAGGCTGTGTGACCCCCCCCCCATGACCCCCAATCAAAGATAGGAACAAAACCCTTTACCTTGTGTTTCTGAGGCAAACACATTACCACCTTGCCAACCCGTAAACATCTGCATTAAGCTCCCTGTCACATCTAGGGATTCAAAACTCAGGCACTCGCCAAAGTTTGATGAAGAACAGACCTAACGTATGAGATAAAATCTGGCCATTCTGCAACATCTGGGCAGCAGCAAGGTTTGCTTACTGCAAATAACAATAACTTTTATTGCAATATGTTACAAGTGTTGTTAGAGAATAATTATTTTATTTTTAACAAGACATTTTATAAACAAAAGAAAGGGGTCACTATGGGGTCGTTATCAGCCCCTGATTTTGCTAATAAGGTTTTAGGCTGGTGGGAGTAGAAGTACAATATTTTTAAACCTATTATGTATGCCTTCAAAGTAGTTTATTATAGAAGGTTTGTTGCTGACTTGTTTTTAATAATTGAAATCACTAGTGATAGTTGTTTTAAATTGTTAGATACTTTAAATAGTATTTATGTTTTATTCTTCAATGTTTCATCTCGTGAGTTGACTGAATCTGAATGTACTGTACTTAACAAAGGTCTTTCGTTTATCCCTTCTCGGGGCAGTGAACTTTCTGATACTCTTATAATGCTCCGAAAGTTTGCTAGAAAACTGGCCCTGAAACTTTTATTTTCTGATGAAAGTAATACTGAACATAATGCCTTATTGTTAAAAAATACTGCTCTTAAAAGGAAAAGCACATTTAATCCACCGCTACCCAGCTCTATTGACTGTTTCTTACGTGCATGTGAATTTGATCTCTATGCATATTATAAAGAAAAGGACACAAAAAGTTATTTTATAACATGAGTGAATCACAAAGAAGTAGCTTAGACTCACTATGTAATGATGAAAGTGTAGTATTTAGACCAGCTGATAAAGGGGGTGGGGTAGTATTAATGGATTCCGAATTTTACAATGACATAATGAATATGATGCTATGTGATGACACTGCTTATTTAATGATCAATAGAGCTGAAATCATATCCATAATTGGAAATGTTAGAGATACATTTTACGACCTCCTGATGTCAAGATGTATAGACAAACAATTGTATGATTTTTTGGATATTGAAGCGCCCTTGATTCCCATCATTAAGGGACTGCCCAAAATGCATAAAGGGGTACACCCCAGACGAGTTCGACCGATAGTTTCTGGTCAATCATGGGCAACTGAGAACGCCTCACAGTATGTACAAATTAAACTGGCTCCGTTGGTAGATAAGATTCCAACTATATTAAAAATTCATACACACTATTGGAAGATTTAGAAAACTCACAATGGGTTGAGAAAGTGAATTGTGAGACACTATTGGTCACTTTAGATATAAGGAATCTATTTACAAGTATACCCAATGACTTTGGAGTAGAAGCTGTTAGAAGCTGTATGAACGACCATGGCATGGGTGATCAAAACGAACAGTTTATTATATGTACCTTATTAGAGTTGATACTCAATAATAATATTTTTTTATACCAAGATAAGGTCTATAAACAAATATGGGGGGTAGCCATGGGCACCCCTTGTGCAAATGTATACGCTAATATAGCCGTATATGAATGGGAAAGAACACATATCTTGAACAATGAAAACTTCAGTAGCTAATGTTATTTATTACAGGAGGTTTGTGGATGATATTTTACTCTTTTGGAATGGCAGTATGGAGTCCCTGCTCAGTTTCATTGAGTATATGGAATCAACTACCTCATTCCTTAGTTTTACACATGAAGCCTCACTGAATAAGGTTAACTACCTGGATATAACAATAATGAAAATAATGGGAATAGGTTTACTACATCGCTTTTTAGAAAACCTTGTTGGAAAAATGGCATTTTACATCATGAGAGTATGCACCCCCGCCATATTTTTCCAAACATTGTTAAAAATCAAATGGCTAGAATAACCAAAATATGCAGTGATGCCAAGGATAGAGAACAGCTGCTAAATTTTCAAATTAAGTGCTTTAAGGATAGGGGTTATCCAGAATATGTACAAACATGCATGCAACATAATAATGTTATGAACCCCAAGGTGAGTCATAAACGGGGCTATCCTGGACATTATAATAAACCTGGGATAGGCAAGATACAATATGACATCAAATTCACGAATGATGTAAGATACATTAAAGACATTGTCAATAAAAACTGGAAGTTGCTCTATATGAATAAAGATTTGAAAAATGTGGTAGGTGAACATCCTATCTTCAGATATAGCAACTGTCCAAACTTAAAAAGATTATTATGCAAAGAGAAAGTATTACAAACATCCTTGGACATTAGAACTAATTTTAGGAGGGGAACCTTTCCATGTAAGAAATGCAGTATATGTAGCTATATTAGTGATGAGCAGGCATATGAAAATACACAGACTGGCTATAGGTTTGTACCGAATTTTTATGCCACATGTGAGACCAAAAATATAATCTATTTGGCGACATGCGACAATTGCAATGCTTACTACATAGGCATGACAACACGTAGGCTCAGAGATCGAGCCTACAATCATGTTTATGATATACGGAAGATGAACACCAACAATGCTTTAGCCAGGCACTGTCAGTTATTTCCATCCCATATGTTCAAATTTAAAGTATTACAGATACTCCATCATAACAGAAGGGAAGGCAATACAGTAGGCACTTTGGAACTTTTCGAGCTGAAATGGATTTTATTACTTAGGGCGCACATAGAGCCAGGACTGAATACAGCACTTAGTATCAAACCAGCACTATTATAGAGATATTTTTATTTTTAGATTTAGAGAAAATTACTAAATAGTTTATATACAAGCAGGAATTTATTAGGAGTGTGTAAATATATATTTAATTTCATTTTTTGTTTTATGCATATGAATGTGTAAATAACTAAATACACTTTTTTAAATTATGATTAATTATTGTGGCTTAGCCATACTATTATATGAGATGTTATCCTATGGATTTGTTTTTTATATACTTTTATTTTTATGACCATCTAAAGTCTCTTAGAATCATTGGGATATTCAGAATATTAAATTAATATATGACTGAATAATTTTATGGAACAATTATATTGAATCCAGTTTGAACTATTATATATATTCTTAACCTAAGAAAGATAAAATTATTAAGTTATGCAAACACTATATGCTAGTTGGATTGAACACTTTTTACATATCCTTGAGCTAGTATTTATAATGATTTGTCTCACAAGCAATGAAGGAAATTCTATATGTGTAGTCGAATGTCTTCTTTACATTTTGGACTCAAGGTAACATAAGATGTAAGAGATGTTTTTACAGGAAGTGATTTCCTTTTATGGAATTCAGCCCAAATGGTATTAATTGCTTAATTAATGTTTAATTAGACTTTTAACCGCCAAAATGGTAGTTAATTAGGGCGGATACCTTACTATATAAAATGTGGTCATTTTTTAAGAAATTTGTAACCTGATGAAGCGGACCTGTCGAGTCCGTGAAAGCGCTTGTTTTATCAAATAAATATCTTTTGCTGTTTATCGTGGAAGCTTCAGTGATTTGTATATATACTGATCGTTTTATTTTTGCTGAAGCTTTGGATGATCGTGCTGGGTCTGGTGCTGCTAATTTGGTTTCTCTTGTTTTATTTCCTGGCTAATCATCACGCGATGGAAAACTTAAATATTGAACTGGATTATACACCGAAAGTTGCCAGTGATGCCATGAATTGGAATGCTATATTCCACCAACGTGATAATCCTTTATTGAACTTTGATAATCAAGGTAATGTTCCACTAGAGGTGAATACCCACAATGAGAATATGCAAGAGTTCTATGGAGATTTGAGGAGCTTGGAGAGCAATCTTTACAAACTTCATAGGCTCCTTTGGCAGAGAAAACATCTGGAAGCGTGCCTGCATTTTAAAGTCATTCCGCGGGGCATGCGTGTGCTCTGCATGCCGAGCTATGGAGAAGCGCATCCCGAGCTCCTACGAAGATGGCAACAACTTAACCTAGATCTTGGCAACAGATATTTGAGACTACTCATTGATTATTTTCAACCGGTGGAAAATGAATTAATTGACAAAGTTGAAGGTGAGCATAACCATATGGTTACTAAATATAAAAGTGAACACTGCTTATCTAAACTTAATAGCATGCTATCACAAGTGACTTTCTACAGTAATAAGCTAGAACAAGTGAAACTAAAAAAGCTAAAAAGAGACTGTAATGACTTCCGTGTCGGCAACATATTTATTTGGCCGAGATATAATGAGACAGTAGTAACTCGAGAAGCAAATCAAGTGAATAATGATATAGTGAGTAGCGTAACCACTAACATCAATGTCACCAACTCAGACAACACAATACCCAATAGTGGTTTGCTTTCTTCAGAAGTGGATACTGCTTCACCTGCTTCCTCTTTGCCTTGCAATCAGCAAGGTTTGAAAAATGTTACAACAGGAGCCAGACCGAAAGAAGGCACTCATACTCTGCATATTGCTCCCAATATGTCATCGATTTTAAACTCCCCGCTTCCTTACAAACAGCGAGCCCCGATGCGATCGTCCAGCAGGGGAAGGGGAAGCAAAATATCTGGAGACAATTGGGAGAACAGGAAGAAGAAACACTGAATGTTTTATTCTTCAATGTTTCATCTCGTGAGTTGACTGAATCTGAATGTACTGTACTTAACAAAGGTCTTTCGTTTATCCCTTCTCGGGGCAGTGAACTTTCTGATACTCTTATAATGCTCCGAAAGTTTGCTAGAAAACTGGCCCTGAAACTTTTATTTTCTGATGAAAGTAATACTGAACATAATGCCTTATTGTTAAAAAATACTGCTCTTAAAAGGAAAAGCACATTTAATCCACCGCTACCCAGCTCTATTGACTGTTTCTTACGTGCATGTGAATTTGATCTCTATGCATATTATAAAGAAAAAGGACACAAAAAGTTATTTTATAACATGAGTGAATCACAAAGAAGTAGCTTAGACTCACTATGTAATGATGAAAGTGTAGTATTTAGACCAGCTGATAAAGGGGGTGGGGTAGTATTAATGGATTCCGAATTTTACAATGACATAATGAATATGATGCTATGTGATGACACTGCTTATTTAATGATCAATAGAGCTGAAATCATATCCATAATTGGAAATGTTAGAGATACATTTTACGACCTCCTGATGTCAAGATGTATAGACAAACAATTGTATGATTTTTTGGATATTGAAGCGCCCTTGATTCCCATCATTAAGGGACTGCCCAAAATGCATAAAGGGGTACACCCCCCACCAGTTCGACCGATAGTTTCTGGTCAATCATGGGCAACTGAGAACGCCTCACAGTATGTACAAATTAAACTGGCTCCGTTGGTAGATAAGATTCCAACTATATTAAAAAATTCATACACACTATTGGAAGATTTAGAAAACTCACAATGGGTTGAGAAAGTGAATTGTGAGACACTATTGGTCACTTTAGATATAAGGAATCTATTTACAAGTATACCCAATGACTTTGGAGTAGAAGCTGTTAGAAGCTGTATGAACGACCATGGCATGGGTGATCAAAACGAACAGTTTATTATATGTACCTTATTAGAGTTGATACTCAATAATAATATTTTTTTATACCAAGATAAGGTCTATAAACAAATATGGGGGGTAGCCATGGGCACCCCTTGTGCAAATGTATACGCTAATATAGCCGTATATGAATGGGAAAGAACACATATCTTGAACAATGAAAACTTCGTAGCTAATGTTATTTATTACAGGAGGTTTGTGGATGATATTTTACTCTTTTGGAATGGCAGTATGGAGTCCCTGCTCAGTTTCATTGAGTATATGGAATCAACTACCTCATTCCTTAGTTTTACACATGAAGCCTCACTGAATAAGGTTAACTACCTGGATATAACAATAATGAAAAATAATGGGAATAGGTTTACTACATCGCTTTTTAGAAAACCTTGTTGGAAAAATGGCATTTTACATCATGAGAGTATGCACCCCCGCCATATTTTTCCAAACATTGTTAAAAATCAAATGGCTAGAATAACCAAAATATGCAGTGATGTCAAGGATAGAGAACAGCTGCTAAATTTTCAAATTAAGTGCTTTAAGGATAGGGGTTATCCAGAATATGTACAAACATGCATGCAACATAATAATGTTATGAACCCCAAGGTAAGTCATAAACGGGGCTATCCTGGACATTATAATAAACCTGGGATAGGCAAGATACAATATGACATCAAATTCACGAATGATGTAAGATACATTAAAGACATTGTCAATAAAAACTGGAAGTTGCTCTATATGAATAAAGATTTGAAAAATGTGGTAGGTGAACATCCTATCTTCAGATATAGCAACTGTCCAAACTTAAAAAGATTATTATGCAAAGAGAAAGTATTACAAACATCCTTGGACATTAGAACTAATTTTAGGAGGGGAACCTTTCCATGTAAGAAATGCAGTATATGTAGCTATATTAGTGATGAGCAGGCATATGAAAATACACAGACTGGCTATAGGCTTGTACCGAATTTTTATGCCACATGTGAGACCAAAAATATAATCTATTTGGCGACATGCGACAATTGCAATGCTTACTACATAGGCATGACAACACGTAGGCTCAGAGATCGAGCCTACAATCATGTTTATGATATACGGAAGATGAACACCAACAATGCTTTAGCCAGGCACTGTCAGTTATTTCCATCCCATATGTTCAAATTTAAAGTATTACAGATACTCCATCATAACAGAAGGGAAGGCAATACAGTAGGCACTTTGGAACTTTTCGAGCTGAAATGGATTTTATTACTTAGGGCGCACATAGAGCCAGGACTGAATACAGCACTTAGTATCAAACCAGCACTATTATAGAGATATTTTTATTTTTAGATTTAGAGAAAATTACTAAATAGTTTATATACAAGCAGGAATTTATTAGGAGTGTGTAAATATATATTTAATTTCATTTTTTGTTTTATGCATATGAATGTGTAAATAACTAAATACACTTTTTTAAATTATGATTAATTATTGTGGCTTAGCCATACTATTACATGAGATGTTATCCTATGGATTTGTTTTTTATATACTTTTATTTTTATGACCATCTAAAGTCTCTTAGAATCATTGGGATATTCAGAATATTAAATTAATATATGACTGAATAATTTTATGGAACAATTATATTGAATCCAGTTTGAACTATTATATATATTCTTAACCTAAGAAAGATAAAATTATTAAGTTATGCAAACACTATATGCTAGTTGGATTGAACACTTTTTACATATCCTTGAGCTAGTATTTATAATGATTTGTCTCACAAGCAATGAAGGGAAATTCTATATGTGTAGTCGAATGTCTTCTTTACATTTTGGACTCAAGGTAACATAAGATGTAAGAGATGTTTTTACAGGAAGTGATTTCCTTTTATGGAATTCAGCCCAAATGGTATTAATTGCTTAATTAATGTTTAATTAGACTTTTAACCGCCAAAATGGTAGTTAATTAGGGCGGATACCTTACTATATAAAATGTGGTCATTTTTTAAGAAATTTGTAACCTGATGAAGCGGACCTGTCGAGTCCGTGAAAGCGCTTGTTTTATCAAATAAATATCTTTTGCTGTTTATCGTGGAAGCTTCAGTGATTTGTATATATACTTTAAATAGTAGTTAAGATTTTTTAAAATTTACTATAGGTGAAATAGGTATCAAAGTGAATTTTTAAGATGTTTGTTTGGAATGGAATCAGGTGATTAGTACCTTTGAAAGTAGTATTCATAGGAAGGAAACTTATACGTATAATTATTTCCATTACACAAGCAATCACACTTGTTTTATGAAGAAGAATTTACTGAATTATTTGTGGCCATGGGGTATAAAAGAGAATCCTTATTACTTATAAAGCATATGTCTAAAAGAGATGCTATGTACCCCCTATTTTGAGTGTACCTGGTAATACCAACAGAGAAATAAAGCAGAATAATGATAAAAAGTTGATATGTAATATAGATGTGACAGTGGATAGTTATAATATTCATTTGATTATACAGAAAAATTGGAAAATTCTGGAAGGTAATAAAAAATTAATCAAAGCAGTAGAGACAGTACCTGAATTTGTATATACTAACAGGGTTAATACCAAGGGTGAATTCAATAAAGCCTACATGGAAAGATTCTCCATGTAGCCATAGTGGCATGGCCCCAACGTGGAACATGGCTGCTGAGAAATCCAATAAACAAAACAGGACGGAGGGCGTGCACGAGCGCGTTGACACAGAAGTGTCTGTGGAATGTAAATCACCTCACAAGCTGGTGAAATCCATGCAAATGAGGCTAATTTGTGATTCAATAAGCAGAAAGGCACCTGTGTAGGTGTTGTGTTGGTGTTAGAAATGTACGTGGACATAAACCATGTACCAGAATGTAAAATTTAAACAGGGGCTGTAAAAGAACAAATAAAAGGGTCAATATTGCACTGTAGGCATGCAAATGGCCAAAACTATGGCCAGTGAGTCCAAAAAGCAATGCAAATGAATACACTTTTTAAAAATACATATATTACATTTGCACGGCACTCAGTGATGAGCAAACTTGCTGTTATGAAAAAAAAAAATTAAAAAGTGTGAAAAATGAAAATTAGACATTTTCAAAAATATTGCATTATACTGCCGGCATGCAGAGTCTGACAATGTCAGGTTTGAGTGGTTGCTAAGGAGGCAGGCCCTGGAATAGTGAAGTATTCAGGTATACTCAATTAGCTGTATGTAAATGAGCTGGGGTTACTGAATAGCAAAAATGGCCACTGTGTCCACAGATACAACTCATGGTAGGGCTGAACCATGTACGTAGTAGCAGAACAGGCAACTGACATCAAAAGAGGTGTGTGTCATGCTATGTGTAAGCAGATTGGAGCTCAGCAATGCCTGTTTGTGCTCAGCTAAGCAATGTTAAGCAGGGGGGGGGTGTCCAATGCTGCTGAGCTGTGTTTATCCCTGTGGCACATGTTTTAGCTGGTTTAAGAAAAGCTGAGCATGCCTGTGCACATGGGAGTGTCCAAACTGCTGAGCACCGTTTACACTAGGACAGTGGGTTTGCTCACCATGCCCCAGTGTGCTTAGTAGTGAAAGAACTAACAAAAGAAAAACTAGCTAGGGGAAGCCAATCAAGTACAATGACTGATAAGCCCTGTTCAACAGACAGTGGTCCATTCAAACCCCCAATGATAAACCTGTCAGGTGGAATGCATCATACTGAGCCAATCACACAGGCTGCATCTGCAACATCCCAGTATAAAGTATGCATACACCCTACAATCTGATTTTTCCTACATACTCTTCACAACTGGAGTACACACTTGGTAATTTTAAATGACAAAATGATAGGGGCTGCTGCTCCTCTGCTACATTTGTATGTGCTGGAGGCTGAGGTCAGTGATGATGCTGATGCTGACAATAGGCCCAGACTGAGAAAGAGAAGAGTCTTCAGGCCCAGGGTAACCTTCCAGGGGTTACATGAGCTGGGACATACTACAAGAACTTACCAAGCTCTGCCACCCTTAACTCATACCCAGAGCCAACAGAAGGGAACCCATCCAAGTGGAAACATAGGTATGTGTAGCCCTTAGAATATTAGCTGCAGGTACTTTTCAAAGACCAACTGGGGACATAATGGGGTTCTCACAGGCATCTGCATCCAGGGTACTCCACCAGTTCCTGGATGCCATGCAAGCACATGCCAGTGAGCACATTTATTTATCCCTCACCCCTGAGTTGAGGGCCAGCAATTAGTGTCTCTTCCACAGTGTAGCACACTACCCTGAGGTACTGGGTGCCATAGACTGCACTCATGTGCACATCAAAGCACCACCCAGTGAAGATCATAGACTCTACTTCAACCACAAGGGGTATCACTCCATCAACTGCTAGGTCATGTGCAATGCCCAAGGCATTACCATAAAGGTGTGTGGTGGCAGCCCTGGTGGTTATCATGACTCCCTCATCTGCCACTCATCACAGCTGTACCAGACATTTGCCAGGGGACATTCCATACAGCCATCTACTGGGGGATACTGGCTATGCACTGGAGCTGCAGATGATGACACCCATCAGAAATGTACACACACCAACCAATGTACACCATAATGAGGCACACACACAAACTAGGAACATCAGAGAGCATGTGTTTGGGCTGCTCAAGTCATGGTTCCACTGTCTTGATATATCTGGTGGAGCCCTGCAGTACTCTCTAGCCACATGTACATACATGTTCACAGTATTTGCCATGCTACACAATATGATCCTGTGGAAACAGCTGCAGCAGGAACATCACAGGGAAGGGACACACAGCTCTCCACCAATGCCAAGTTCACTACAGTCACAGGGGGACTCGGAGGAGGAACCCCCTAAGCCTCTCCCTGTAGGGAGATGAAGGTGTGCCCAGTATGCCCTGGCTTGGCAAAGAGGCAATGCATAGCACATGCAATGACACCCTAGTGACCTAGGGGCTGACACCTCACTCTGACTCACATACATACTAAAAAGGATGTCAGCCACAACACACAACCTGTAGCTTAACATGTACTGGCTGTGTACTGCGTGCATCCGACAGAGTCAGCCCTGAAGCACCGTTATATCCACTGCTGCAGGCACAAGGTAAGTCATTCTTCATTACAACAAATGTGTGGGGTACTACACTATGATAGCATAGGTATGGACCTGCTGCATGTATGCAAGGGAATAGGGTGGGGTGCCAGGATAACTGCAGACAACTGACAGCTATGTGGGACAACAGAAACTCTCTGCCCAATAGTGGCTGCCTGATATTATGCAGTAGGCCCCAAGCCAGCAAAACTCACTGCACTATGTGAGGGAATTACAAACAACGGGGTCATAGGACAGATGCTTGGCTGCCAATGCTAGAGTCACCTACCCCCAACACACCCATGTTCCCATGCAACTGCAGTAAATTCTGTTTGCAAGGTAATAGCAACAGACCACACAATCCCAGGGCTGTCCCAATCAACCTGGTGACATGTTCCATTTCCACAATATGCAGGGATCAATGTGCTATGTATGTCTCTGGTTGATAATGTCAGGAATTAAACTGTACTGTCTGGTGGTTGGAGTGGCTAAGTGGGCTAAGTACATTACCATGGTTGATGGTGCTCATAGTTCGAGACTGCCTGCACCTACTATTTTGAATGTAAACTACACCTAAGGTAGGAGTTCTACAGACAGTCCATATGTCACTATTTGTTACTGCTGGAAAGCTGAACAAAGCCAGAGACAATGGAGGGACAGGGGGCCACAGATATGGACAGTACATAGCTGAGTAACCTAGATGGTGGCTAGTAGAATAGCAGGTTTTAACATGTCAGAGTAGAAGCAGGACATCAAGGCTGTCACGTAACTGTGTCAGTACTTACAACAAGTCAATGGGCACCATCATACCCCTCAAATGTAATAGTTTTACAGAATTTCCACAGTTTTGCCTCATATATATATATGGTCTGTTTTTCATAACATTGGATTTATCTGGCAAACTACTGGTGAATCAACAAAGATTGACATGAGAAAATAATGACAGACAGTTGAGATGCACACTTCATACCCATCAGAACATTTATGCTAATATAAAATCCGAATTCTACCAAATTTGCAAGTTTCCAAACGACTAAAACCACAAAAAGATTCCATGAAGAAATACTGTGACAGGATCCAATGTTGAATAAAAACCTCTGTTTATTGTCCAAAATAACAAGTGTTGAGTGCTTTCACCTACAGTACGTAGGTTTCATCTGATGAAACCTACGTACTGTAGGTGAAAGCACTCAATACTTGTTATTTTGGACAATAAACAGAGGTTTTTATTCAACATTGGATCCTGTCACAGCATTTCTTCGTGGAATCTTTTTGTGGTTTTAGTCATTTGGATAGTGCTTGGATTCCTGGAGGTGCAAATTTGCAAGTTTGTAAGAGCAAAACAGTTGTCCCTATGTTTGTGCCTGTGTCTCTGCCCCACTTTCATACATGACATCTCCAGATCTCTGGCTTCAAGAGGTTGAGAGGTATGGGCACCATGTAGTCTTACAGTAACAGTGCAACACAATCCGTCAGAAGATCAGAGCAGACATAAGGGTCTTAAGGTGGGACATCCTGCGAAACAGGTACAGTTAGGGGTGTGACGTCTGTAACCCCATGTGTGGTGTTACATCACATACCCCAGTCACAACATACCTAAAACTACGTAGAACAGCAACTGTGAAGAAAGCCAGGCACTGGAGCAGGGCAGGACAAATGCCCACATATAAGGAAAAGGAGGTACTAGTGGCCAGACAAATGTAGAAAGTGCAGAATAGAACAGTTTGTGCAGTAGCATGAGTCCCAGGCAGTGTATGGAGTCAGTAACCCAAATGTCTGTCAGTGGTTCCTCATGTCAATCTGCAATGATCTGCCACTGATGTACCAGGAAATCATATTAGTATGTAAAATGTACTAGACATATGATGCAAAACCCCATTCAGTCTAATACACTCAGTACACATCCTAGATATGAGTCACATAGTATGGACATCACACAGCCAGAAAATCCCTCGGGCATCATATCAGGGAGGTGCTGGACTGTTTAATCAGGTGCAGCAGCCAATTGTCTGCAACACACAAACTCCCAGACTGGAGCACAGGTAGGGCTGACCTGGAGTCACCTTGTATGTACTGATGAGAAAAGGGTACTTCCAAATCCCACTGAAGGTGATGAAGACAAAAATGTAGAGCAACAACGAGTAAGGACTTCAGAGCTCCACCACGGCAACTTAATTCTTCAGATTCAAAACAAACGACCAAGTAAAAACAAGTGTTTTATTAAAAAATAAACACTCAAAGACAAACTGGGTAAAATCTGATAAGCACTTTCAGCTATTCAGCCTTCATCAGATCGTAACGCTTATTTCTATGTCATCATTTAAAAAGAAGAAACTATCCAATCACCTTTCTGATTCTAAAATAACAATGAGGTTAATAGCCAATGGTTGTGGCAAAAATTTTAATTTCTTGTAGGGAGAGAGATAAAATTAACAACCAATCAAAAGATCAGGATAAACTCCATTTGGTGTTGCCAGAACCAATCAAATGGTAGCAATAACCACCAATTGTTGTTCGCCACCTCTCTGTGTCTTCTTCTAAATCATCCATATCAACTTCTATATTTAGTAAACAACTTATGGTGTTGACTCTTCATTGTGCTTAACAACCAGTGAAGCAAAGGGAACACATCTCTCCTTCATAGGTTGTTTATGAGAGCAATTGTCCAATGTAAAGTGCAATAAAAATAGTCTCTTATTGGATCAATAACAGAAACGATAGCCAGTGGAAATTAACAGTGTATCCTGCTTATTGTGAGGTTGCAAAAAAAAACAGTCATAAGCGTCAACCCCTTGTCAAAACATGATCAGACAAAGAGATAAACTAATGGTAGCTGTCGCTACATATATAACTCCTTTAATTCAATGCGGCGACAGTTGCCAAAAAAAAAAAAATTTTCAAACCCAAAAAATAATAATTAAATAAAATATAGAATCACAAAATCCACAAAAAGTGCTGCGTATAGCTTAAGTGCAAAATAAGTCTCTAACAACATCAATCATCCCTAGGCGTTCACCACTGGTTAAATAACAGAAACATGACTATGTTTAATAAACAACCTATGGCATTAGCTCTTCATTACATTTAGCAGTCAGTAAAATAAAGAGAACCCACCTCTCATTGATAGGTCGATTAAGAGAGCGATTCTCCAAATATGGCACGCTAGGGCCAATCTCTTATTGGTCAATAACATAACCGATATCCAATAAGAATTCACAATGTGTCCTGCCTAACTGCAGAAAACGACCGGCCATCAGCTTCAGCCCCTTGTCAATCGAAAACATAAACAAAAGTCAGTCTCTTATAGGTCAATGAAAAAGCTAAAAGCCAATAGGAATTCACAGTATGTCCTACTTGTTACAACACTGCAGAAAACTACCAGCCATCAGCCAGCCCCTTATCAAACAAACAAATGACCCTTATGACTGTTTTTTTGCAACCTCACAATAAGCAGGATACACTGTTAATTTCCACTGGCTATTGTTTCTGTTATTGATCCAATAAGAGATTATTTCTATTGCACTTTTCATTGGACAATTGCTCTCATAAACAACCTATGAAGGAGACATGTGTTCCCTTTGCTTCATTGGTTGTTAAGCACAATGAAGTGTCAATGCCATAGGTTGCTTACTAAATATAGAAGTTGATATGGACAATTTAGAAAAAGACACAGAGAGGTGGCGAACAATGATTGGTGGTTATTACTACCATTTGATTGGTTCTGACAACACCAAATGGAGTTTATCCTGATCTTTTGATTGGTTGTTAATTTTATCTCTCTCCCTACAAGAAATTAAAATTTTTGCCACAACCATTGGCTATTAACCTCATTGTTATTTTAGAATCAGAAAGATGATTGGATAGTTTCTTCTTTTTAAATGATGACATAGAAATAGGCATTACGATCTGATGAAGGCTGAATAACCGAAAGTGCTTATCGATTTTATCCAGTTTGTCTTTGAGTGTTTATTTTTTAATAATACACTTGTTTTTACTTGGTCATTTGTTTTGAATCTAAAGAATTAAGTTGCCATGGTGGTGCTCTGAAGTCCTTACTCGTTGTTGTATGTACTGATGGTCACAATGGGCATGCTCCTACACTTAGCTAATTTCAGCCTATGTCCGAAGGCACATCTGACTATAGAACTGAGATGTCCAGATATTTCTGTGCATACAGACAGCTATGTATACCTAACTGTCTCTCCCTAGCCCCATTAGACATGATTGCCCTTATCTATCAGTATGTGGCACATATAAGATATATGGATCTGTAGAGTTTTATATAGATACATATATATAGGTAACATATATATATATATATATATATATATATATATATATATATATATATATATATATATATCATATATAGAGAGACAGAGAGAGGGGAGAGAGAGGGAGAGACACACACACACACAGAAAGGCATATATAGTGACGCATTGCTGCAGCCACTTGTGCACCAAGTGTAACCAGTGGTATGTGCAATTAGTACAGTGAGCTGTAGTGTGAAATAGTAGGTAGATAGGGTCTACTTCACATCACCTAAAACTCATTTGACATAAGTTCATTTGACCGAGACCAAATCACCTAATTTACAAAATACTGAAAACTCATTTGTCTGAATCTCATTTCACTGAATTTTAAGCCATAAACATGATGTGGATTTCCCTTTACCTGTAACTTACTTGTTAATAAAAAAAATACTGTAACTTACAGTGCTGACTATCAGAATAATGATAGTCATGTAGAAAGTAGTGTTGTAGTGTTTCTAAATGTGGGTATGTCTCTTTACACTTTTATGGGAAGTATCTAAAGTAATATGGCATAGGTTTTGTGCATTCCCGCAGTAGTTGCAGTGTGTAGAGTACTGTAAGGCAAGTAAAAGGTATATGCCCTTTTCCCCACTGTAGTGCGATCCTGGAGTTAGTATATATAGTTGGGGGGGGTAGGGGGCACAGCCCCCACATTGGGGGTGTGGGGACCATAGCCCCCCACCTAGTTTGGTTTTATATTGCCCGGTTTCTGTTAATAGAGTAATTAGCTTTTAAGTTCTGGAAAGAGTTAGTCATTGGTGTCGTAAGTGTGCATGCCTATGGTTTAAAATGTAGTATTTTGAAATTCAGCATTATAAGCTTTCGGTGAAATGAGATTCAGTCAAATGAGTTTTCAGTATTTTGAGAGTTAGCAGATTTGATCTCAGTCAAATGAAATTCTGTCAAATGAGTTTTAGGTGATGTGAAGTAGACCCAGTAGGTAGGGGGTGTGTTTGTGTAGATATTCCACATACAGCAGCATACGCGTGCCCAACAAACCTATATTTGTGCAATGGTCACTCATTTTATAGTCCTGTGACCAGTGTTCACAACAGTGGCCTCTCTGTTAACAGCTGCTGATGTCATCCACCCCAGCTGCAGTGGCAGACACTCTCCAAATGCATAAGCTCTGTGGTGCATCCAATAGCTACATAGCACTACAGTATATACGACTAGGCAGGTTGTGTGTCTAATCCCAGCAATGACAACACAGTGATTGCATGTGTGTAAGTATATCCCCTTGCAGCAGGGTGTCTGTCTTACCTATGTGTGTGTGCAATGCCAGTAAATTTTAAGACCTGTGCCCACTTGTTTTCCCCACTGTGGCTTACTTCACAGGGCCTGTTGATGTCATCCACCTTAGAAGCACAGTTAGACACTCTCCAGACACATAATCTCTGAGGCACATGCTATAAACAGTAGGGACTCTAATCCCAGCAACAGCAATTCAGTGTGTGTGTGTGTGTGTGTGTGTGTGTGTGTGTGTGTGTGTGTGTGTGTGTGTGTGTGTGTGTGTGTGTGTGTGTGATGGTTATACCATTTTAAGGGCCTGTGCAAACTTGCTAACCACCCCATTGGCAACCTTTACAGCACCTGCAGATGTCACCTGAATAGTAGCAGCAGATACTGAAACATATAAGCTCCTTGGCACATGCGATATGTATGTAGCACTATAGTATGTACAACTAGACAGATAGTAGTTCTACTCTCAACATGGGCAGTTTGTGTGTGTGTGTGTGTGTGTGTGTGTGTGTGTGTGTGTGTGTGTGTGTGTGTGTGTGTGTGTGTGTCTGTCTGTCTGTCTGTCTGTATATCCACTTGTAGTAGCATGACTGTGTTAGGGCCACCACCTGTCCTACTGTGCAGGTTGCAGTCCATGTTTAGACAGGTGTATCTGGTGAAAACAACTTAACCAATGCATGTGTCCCGAGAGTGTAGGACAACAAACATGTCCTCCATTTGTGTAATTGTTGCATAAAGCAGTCATTTTACATCAGAAACACTTAATGTTATGAGAAATAGCACAATCTAAGCAAATGCTACAAAATTAAGCTGTCATATTTGCAAAACATGACAGGTCCTGTCCTTTGCACTTGCCATAGGTATGGTTTGTTCTGTCATCTGTCATGATTCTACAAGAAATGTACCACATTGGCCATTTGATAAGGTGGCAACCCCAGTCTGTCTTGCCTATGTGTATGGAATATGTATACATGTTGAGGGCCTGTGAGTAGCTGCTGCCCCTAAATAACCCACATGTATCTAGGCATGAATGATAACTGCCACCACCCACATTTGTAGGTACTGACCAAGGCTATGGCACATGTAAGTTGAGTGCTGTCTGTCATTGACTCACCAAATGATGTTAACACACTGCAACATAGTCGTGCACCAAGTACAGACTGGTGGCAAGGTCCTGGCCTGAAGGTAAATGAATAAAACTGTACCATCATACCATTCAGTAAGGACATTGTCCCACTATTTGCCACATCAATGGAAATCCCCTAAACATGCAATCTGTGTTGAGTTACCTGACTACTCAGGGTGATAACAATGTCACACTCAACCATCATGTAGCAGCAGTGGTCAGAAAAGCCTAGTACATGGTTCACCTCATAGGTAAAGGGATTGAATCCAGAAAAAAGATGGTCATTACCTCTGTATAGTCCTCAGTCAGTAGACCAATAAGTTATAACTATGTCCTGTGTGGTATGTACCTATTCAGATATCTGCACCTACTGGAAAGGCTATGGTAACACCCATAAAGGTAATCCAATACCTTTCCCACGTAGACTGGCTAGAATCAGTAGTGCTCCACTTAGCATCAGACAGACTGACCAGAGGTGGGCTGTGTCACACCTACAAGGCAATGTTGTACCCTGGTATTCAACAGCTGCCCCATGATTGTGAGTCTAACTCCTCGAGCATTACCTGCATGCTGGGTGCTGTCACCAAATTCCCTAGTGATGTGGACAACCCCCAAGAGGGTCTCATGCAGACACATGACAGATGCCAGAAACATTACCTCAGGCTGCATACCCTGACATGCAGCATCATCCCCTTTGGAGAGTGACATCCCTACATAGTATCACAGTATTAACAACATCTTAAGCATGCAATCAGTTGAGAGTGATCTGTCCACACAGGTTGATGGCAACATGACATTTGAGCACCATGTTGCTTCCACTGTAAGGAAAGCCTTTTACATGGTCCACCTCATATGTATGGCTATGTCATCCAGGGACATGGGGTTCATAACATCCCTGTAGTCTGCCCTAATAAGGCCCAGCAATGAGCATAATGCACCTTTTGTCATGTACCTCACAAAGCACATGCAGCAGATGGGTATATCACAGAGGTTCCTCACCAGGGAATACCAGGGTCTCAAACATCTACCATACACAGGCTATAATCCCATCCCTCTACCACTGTCATACAGACTCCGCAGAGGTGACCTCTGCCTGGCATACAAAGTGATCACAGACTGCACTTTGATGGGACAGCTGCACAACTGCAAGTCAAGCCCCACTCTAGTAACCCGTACACATGCCCTCAACCTGGTGTGTGACATCAACCTGACCTGTTGGTGGGTCAGATGTGTGTCCCACACACTCACCCAGCTGTAGAATGGACACACTGTCCACATTAGGTAGAATACCTATTTACACCTTTTCAAGGGAAACCTGGATGAATGGATGGTTAACAGGACATACACCCTTGGGATACAACCTGTGACCCTGTTGGACTATGGCATTGGGTGCTGACTTGCATACCCATCGGCTAAACTCTTGGCTAGGCCTATAAGGGCTACAGGGCCAATAGCCTAGTAACCTCATATGATCTTAGGTATACCAGTTATGGCCCTTTGTGCTGTAATGGACGGTGTTATTATGTGTCCACTTCCATCATTGTCATCTACTGTGGTGTGTACCCTATGTGCAACATACCAGTAACATGCCATACAGTCATCATCCGACAAATAGGTGAGTGGTACTACAGGTGTATGGGGACAGTCCAGCAACATCTGTGTGACACAATTACAGAGAGCAGTGCAAACATGTTGTTGGGTATCCAACTTGTTGGTGTCCTACATCTGCAATACACAGATGTTTGCAGAATGTGTACATGTGCCTGATATATGTGGACCCTCTGCCAGACAAATGTGGATGTCTGGAAAACAGTTGGACAACATGTAATGGTTGTTTCCAGATTGGAGGGAATCTGGTTGTCACACACCAGACACCTCAGCAAACAGTTATGGTACTTTAATCTCTGGAACTGTATTTATTCCCTTACATTGCATGCTCAATATGTACACTCAGTTGTTGAGGTGGAGCCTGTGTCCCCCTACTACTACTGGCTATATCCTGCTGTCATGCTGTAGAGGATCAAGAGGTATGCTATAGCTCTCAGGTGATAATATACAGGTGTTGAGTACACAGTGACCTAGCCAGAGTACACCAGGAACAGTCAGGGACACCTGGACAATGTTTGAACCATGGCTGTGTGACATCCACAGACTGAGAGAAGTAGACTGACAGTACATTTGATATGCCAGCTGTATCCACCACTACTGACTGTCATTATTGTCTAATACACAATCAAGTAGCTTTCCTACATGAAATGACCATTGCCTGTAGTTGCTGGACAGCTGACTAACTGCTATATGTAATTCAGAGATATATACTACAGACCTCTGTTGTTGTAATCCCTATTTCCCATAACTGCATCCCCAATCTGCATTCCATTACATGGGGAATAATATTACATACCTGGTATAGTGCTGTACTCCTGTATGTGCAGAAATCCTCTGGTAGAATGCTAGGATAGCATAGTCTGTCATCAAAATGAAAGTCACAGACATGTGTACCATGGGCAGCAGCTTTCCTTTTATATGTAATGCTCATGAACAGCTGATTGTCTGTGGATCAATCTGTTGCTCAGACTTGCTAACTGCAATCTAGAACAGATGGGTTCCATTTTCATTAGCCAAAGTCATGGCAATGCAGTTCTGTATTTGAGGCCTTCATGTAGGCCTTACCCCTTTTTTCTGGCCTGTAAGAAGGACATTGTCAAGGTGTGGGGACTACAGCATCACAGAGGGTAGATTGAAATGCTGTCCACTGTTTGGATTTATGTGATATGTCCACAGTTTTGCATGCTATGGTTGGCAATTGTGAATAGATTTTCTGAATATGTGGCAGTTTACGGTTTAACAATGTGGGTTGAGGTCAGTAAGGAGACAGACAGATGTGAGTGTCATATGTCATTTGCATTAGAATATGCATGCTGTTGCAGTAGCCGCTGGTCTATCAGCTGTGTATATTTGCAGGGGAAGACTTTAAAACATGTCCCTGTCACTTGACCATGCCACCCCACCACTTTCTGTATGGGTGTAGTGTGGATTCCCTGTTCTAGGTGTTTGACAGGTATGTTAGGTCTGTAGCAGGTAGCTGGACATGCTGATACATATGTTGCAGACTGCACCTGCTGCATTCTGCCCAGCAGTCATACTGGGGATTGTGAACACATTCTGGGACAGCAAGTTGTATACATGAGTTATGGAACAGTGTCAGCTCTGTTGTCACAGCATAGCCAGGGTGAGAGTACCCATAACAGTCCAGGTGAGGCATGTGCCTCTGGTGCATACGTTATATAATAGTGCCATCCAGAGAGTGGTAGGTGACATTTAGAGGAGTATACATATCTGTGAAGTGTGTCCCAACCTACAGACCTTTGAGGTGCTAATGTGGGTGGCAGTGACTGCAGTAGGACCAACCAGTTCTGCTTAAAATTACACAGCTCAGACATTTAATTGTTTTGACAACCATGTGCTTGACATACAACACACTGGAATGGAAGCTAAGACTGTGGATGGAAAATGTTAAGCATGCTAGGTATGTAACAGATTGAGCTATGGAGTCAATACTACATCAGGTGTATTTGCAAGATGTAGGTGCATTCATACAGTCTGTTAATCAGGATTGGCATGAACATGTGTGCTCGGATGAGTATGATATGTGACACTGCACTGTCTGTCATTATTTCATATTCTCAATGTGTACTGAGTTACCAGTACTTCAGCACACAGCATAAGTTGTGTGACAACTGTGCCAAATGTAGGTGGCTCAACTGTGGACACTCCGCAACAGTCTGTGCAGTTGTCAGCTTTACCTGATATCCTAGGCCTCATGTAGATCCATTAACATTTATTTGTCTGTGTACCGGTTTGGTCTCTGTATCATGGCCCCAAGTATATTGTCATTTTTTTCCATTATATGTACAAGCAGTGTCACTGGCAATAAGGATATGTTTATGGAATCACCTTTCATACTGTAGAGCTTGGTGGCCTAGTGGGCTAATGCACTGTGCTGCAGTTGACAGGGTCCTGGGTTTAAGAGTTGTCAGTACCAAAAGTTTTCTTATGTGCATCACTGAAAATCAGGTTAAGTTTATGGAAACACCTGCTGCTCTTCACAGCTGAATGGCCTTGCACACTAATGCAGTATGTTCTAGTTGGCAGGGTCCCGGGTTTGTGACTTGGTAGGGTGATCAATTTCCTGATGTGCAGAACAGTGTCAGAAAGACAGAAGTTGATTAAAGCAGCTTTAAGCAGGTTTGTGTAACACACCACAATGCAAATAAGCCCTTAGCCCTGCTATTTCCAAAAAAAGAAAAGAAAAAAATCGATAATAGGAAAGTAATGAAATGAGGGCAAGCAGGGTGAAAAAATGTATAAGGCAGGTAGGGATGTGCAGGACAGATGAATGAAAGGACCATAGCTCTCCATTTCTTCTACAGTAACAGCTGTGCAGGTTGTAGACAATTTGAAATTTGGAGCCTCACATCCCAGAGCGAGAGGTGTGGGTGACATAACTTTGTTGATTAATTGCTGTAATGATTGATTGTGGGCAGTGTACATGGGGATGAAATGGAGAGCTATGTATGGGATGAAATTTTTTAGGGAGGACAGATGCCCATTTTTTTTTAAATAGAGATGGAATGTTGGGGAAGGGATATAGGTACATGTGGGGAGGTAAGTTGGGTAGAAAAGGTAACACTTGCAAACAGACAAGACAACAAGGCAGCAGACAGGGGTGGTGTATGACACATGAGAGGGGTAAACATCTTGGATGGGGATGGTGTTGTGGAATTGGAGAACCAAGTGGCCCAGACAGCAGCAGTGGGACTGAGCTTCCCACCCATTGGCAGTCATCACTGCTCCTTTATGGCCATGAAGGTGGCAGTGTTGTAGTCTGAGCACTGAGGACAGGCTGTCCCTCCAGGTCAGCCAGTCTGCCCTCAATCCAGCACAGTCAATTGTCCAAATTACACTGAACAATCCTGCACACCATCCCTAAAACCTGTCACTGGGTGACTACTCCCTTTCCATGCCCGCTCTGGGGGGGGGGGTGGGCCCCATCCCTTGAGGTGCAGGACCTGCAGATGAGGAAGCTTGAGGTTGGGTTCCAGATATACTGGGACCCTTTCCCACAGCTGGTTGAGGTAGGGTAGGTAGATTCGGGGGAACTGGCCTACCCAGTCAAGCTATGGTGTTGAGGTTTTTCAAAGTGTATAAGTTAGTAATGAAGAGAACATGTGGTTAGTTGTAACAGCATGCAGAACAAATCACATAACCCAGTAACGTAACATGCCATAGCATACAGAACACAACAATTGGAATAACAGTCAGTATTGTAACAACATGCCAGTAACAGTTATGGTGTAAGGCCAACAACATAGGTAATTCAACAAGGTATGTTAGTATGCAATCACTGTAATACATAACAATAATAAAACACAAGGCCCAACAAAACATTTTGTGAACAACATATGTCAAAAGTAAACCATACCTGATGTATAAGAATAATAAATTATGATGCAGATAAGGGGTGGGGGATAGAGAAAACCATGCCATTACTACCAGTATAGGCTATATTATTTGCAACAGAACTCTTCTATACTCTATAGGTTTGCCCTTACATTATGTATACAAGTGCCGTATAGCCTATTGTAGCAAGTACATACCTCTCAAGCTATCCAGATGGGGCAGTATGGGCCAAGCTGTAACACCTACAGGTATATAACTAGAAGGACTATTACTGTTCACTGGAATATATGTGACCACCAAGGAGTTCTGTGGACTGATGTAGTGTGACTGTGCTATTCAGATAAATTAAGTGGCTGTTAAATCTGTGTCCAAGGGATTTGGCATTAGTGATCACAGTCCATGACAGCGTGACACTTGGAGACACATGTATCGTGCACAGTACAGAGTGTTTATGCTTATCATGCCATCCTTGGCAGGTATGGAGTTAGACTATCAGCAGACATCACAGACACACCAGGCATACAGCCGTATCAAGATTGAACACTTTCATTTGTTTTAATAGGTTGTATTAGTATTGTACATGTTGACTGTTCATTTACTGCAGTCCTATCACCTTGCTGAGCATTTCTTTTAACACTGTGGTACATCTGGACACACAAATTAGTAACCCATTGAACAAATAATACAGCCATTTATTTACCTGTAATTCCTGTGCAGAGAATGTCTGTTAATAATACGTAACAGTTTCTATTAATATTTAGTAGTAGCTGTCCCTGGATTTGAACCCCAGTCTGTGTGTGAGAGAGGGTATATCATGTTTATCATGCTGAGCTACTGAGCTATTGCAGAATGTTGATTGAGTAATGTAGACCTAGAGCTCACCTGGTAAACTGTGACTTGGTAATAGAGGTAGAGTGTTATATAAGACTGCAGTAATACTTGAACACACATGCATGAGATTAATGCATGACAGAGATAGTACATGAACTGTGCATTAATACTTTGAATGCAGGTGTACACATGCAACCTGTAATGAATGGGATATATGTGATGTGTAAAGACCATATTGGTCTGCTGGGTTGCCTTCCTGACCCATATACAGTTGCAGATGGTATATTTGCAGTCTACAGTTGTTACAATTTTATACTTGCCTGCAGCAGCATAACTAGCTTCAGGAATGCATACTCCTGAAATGCAATGGTTAACACAAGTCAATCATGAGATAAACATACTATAATACCTTAGCCATTAGTATTCTAGGTTTAGATATTAGTGCAGAACAAATATCATAATGCATTATATCTTGTAGTAAAGATCCACAGCTTCACCTTAGCAAAACAGTTCTTTATCAGCTAACCTTCAGTCACTTCACAGTATTATTCCCGTGTTTGCTTATAATACTAGATTTCTTGACCAACAGCCCAAGATGCACACAACATTTGGCAAAATTCAATTTTATTGAGGGTGACATGAAACAGTGATTGGTATACATCTAACAGTCTTTATTGATGAACACTTTAAATAATGCAGACATTGAAAGACAGCTGTTATTCCACAATGTATGCAGTAATAACTTTATTCCCCTAACAATTCTGAATGCAGTTGTACTTTATTTCCTTACAATTATGAATGCACTTGATGTATTCCCTTAACATTTATGAATGCAGTTGCACTTTCTTACCATAACATTATTATTAATACAGTATGAAATTTTATTCCCGTAACATTATTCATACAGTGGCAACTTTTTTCCTTAACAGTAGCAGGTTTCATGTTTTCATCTACATTGAACTGTACGTGACATTACTCACTTATATCAGGCCAGGTCTATGTCCACATCCATTGCAATACACTCACAACAGAATATATCTACTGGCAGTTACTACTGTACTTTTTCTTATTTATATTGCAAGATATATCTGTACTCAGCACACTCTCAGCACAACCTGGCTAGGCACCCTGCATAGGCCTCCAGGTTGCGAGCTCTCTCCTCTGCAGTTGTGGGGAGAGAATAACACCATTATGTGTATCTGTCTATCACATATTCATACTAGCATTTTGCAAAACAATCTTACAATACTTACAAATTTGTGGGGCATTTTCCACCCAAGCATCTTGGATCCAAGTGGCCAAGGGATCCCCCTTCATATGCTTCAGGTCATCATAGTGGTGATGCACCTGCTCACCTGTGTGGGCGATACCAGTTGCACTAGTGAGGTTGCAGGCCAGCTGGTCCCAGGCCTCTGATTTGTATTTCAACCCCTGGTACTGGCCCTGCAGCACCCAGATGTCATGGTCTTTCACAAGGAGTCTAACCATGACCCTGGACTCCAAAATGCCCCACCACTCTGCCCAGAAGCAGTCACCCTCTCAAACTCCTGCCATAGCTCCTGCACAGATCAAACTCTAAAAGATTATACTTGTATTCCCACCTGTTCAGTTTAAACAAGGCTGTTTTCTCACCCTTTGCCAACACTGGGCCATTTTTAAAAATGCAGTGCTTCACTTAGCACCATGCAAACCCACTGAGCTCAGCCAAGCAGTGCTTAAACTGCCAATGCTTAGCAAAGTTGAGTGATGCACAAACCAGCTTAGCTGTGCTGAGGACTGCTTAAACAGGGTTTGATCAGCAGTGCCCAAACCAGCTAAGCACAGCTGCACATCTAAAATGGGTCCTGTTTAAGCACTGCTTGACTTGGCTTAGCAGTGCTTAACAGAGCTTAGCTAAGGGCCAACCACTTTTAAAAAAATAAATGATTTATTCATTACTACTAGTTTATTATTATTATGTTTATCTGTTGTAGTTCTATATTTCCTGACGTTATGTATTTTAATTTCTTTATCTTGGAGTGAGTTTTTATGTATTGTATACTTGTGTGTAACTCAATTTTTTCTCATGGGTCCCCACTGATAATGGGCTTCTAGTCCAGCTGGACTAATCCAGTTAACAAATGTCAATACATACATCAATACAAAAATTGTAATATATTGCTTTCAAATATAAAAGCTGAATGGTCTGTCTGTGTATTCAAACTATGCACATACTGCACACAGGGCCCACAGGGCCATGACTCTAATCATTCAGCTACGTGGATATGTTGAGAACTGCTATACATTTCTATATAGGTCTCAGCTACATTTAAGCACTACTGAGCACTGCACCGCACCATGCAAACATGCTCAGCTATACTTAAACTTGACCTTTGTATGAAAATTAAAAGTGTCCGGTTTCTGTTTTTAGATATCTGGCACATGTCCATTGCTAAGTGCCACTCTGCACCACATAAACACACAAAAAAATTAAATAACATAATTAAATTTAATATTTATGTGCCATCAAGCACTTTAACAGTGCAGGGGGTGTGTTACTCATCTCTGGACACTGTGACATCCCCCCGTACTGATTTTGTAACCATGTTACACATCTCTCTCTCTCTCTCTCTCTCAGTAGCATGCCTTCATTAATATGCAAGGCGCGCTGCAGAGGGGGAGCCACAGACATGGCCATGGTACCCTCTGTGTAGGCCTTCCACTATTCCTACATGGAGTTTATTAAATTCCCACCATTGTCTTTTCATTTTCCTGGATGTCTTCTTGCCCTTACAGGTTCCCTGCAAGGTACTTACCTCTTGTAATGTCTTCAAAATATCTTCTAGAAGGAAATCACTCTCCAAAAATCTGGCTATAATAATGATACTTCTAAAAATTCCTTGTCTATGCTAAGAAGTCAGTATGCCCTTATAAATGCTAGACAAAGGTATAAATAAATGCAAATAATGGTCATTAGTAGCTCAAGTGATGTTTTAGTGGAAGTTTCCTTATGATAGACAGTACTAACCAATCTACTATTTAATAATAATAATAATAACAATAATATTAACATCCATCTGTTAGTGAGGTAAGCCCACTTGTATACTCAGTCACTTTTCAGGGACTACTGAGGATCAATGCATGGTTAAGTGACTTGCTTAAGGTCATGCAGTAGGCAAATGAGGGCTGAGGGAATCAAACCCTGTACCACAGGAACTACAACTCACATGTATATATAGATAGACATAAAAATCTGAGAGATTATGCAGATTACATCAATCATGATATCAGTTTGTGTATAAAAGGATTGTGGCACTGTTTGATCTGTTGTTAGAAGGAAAAGCCTATATAAAATCCTCTATTAATGAACTGAACACCTCTTACCAACATATAAGGGATGAGCTTAAGAATTTATTCATAGAGGGCTCGATATCTATTGATGTGCTTCATTTTTTATCTGTTCCCTATCCTAAAATATCTGTCATGTTTGGGCTACCGAAATTTCATAAAAACCTGAGCCAACCACCCATGCTCCACATTGTGGACTCCATGGAGTCCATTACCCACCCCCTTGCAAGATATTTAGACAATAAATTCAAGGAACGTATATTGAATGAGACACATATCTGCAAGGATTCATGGAGCTTCTTAGAAGCTACAGATACGATACCCTTTAAGGACACTTTTGTTTTTATAACTATTGATATTAAGGATCAATCATACCTCACATAACTGGTTTGGAGTGGTTCACATATATTTTATATGAAAAAGATATTTCACATTTCCAGGTCTTGGTCTTTTCACAATTGATGGAAATTGTCCTTAAAATAATTTTATATTGTTCAACAAAGAAATCTGCCTACAACAAGAAGGGGTGGCCATGGGGTCTGTATGTGGTGGTCTATATGCAAATATTGTAGTTGGGCAATGGGAGAAGAAATTTCTTTTTCCTTCATGTTATTTTGAGCACATCAAGTTTTACACTAGGTTTTTGGATGATATGTTTGTTCTGTGGGATGGACCTGTTGATGCTATTGATGATTTGGGTTCATGTTGGAACATTAAATATTCAATCGTTCGAATCACTAAAAGTCAACCTTTAATGATCAAACAATTAAATATTCCAATGTTCATAAAAAATGATAAAAAAAAAAGAAAAAGAAAAAGTAAAGGGTGTAAGCAGGGGGGCAAGCCCCACTGCACCTCCACCCATGCTACTTAAATATACCAACTCCGAGATTGTGCTACAGCATAGGAAAGGGGAAACCTTCCCTTTCCTGTGCTTAACTCCGTTAAAGTGTGATTTCGGAGTTGGTATATTTAAGTAGGGTGATATGAGTGGTGCAGCCCCCCACATAGGGGGTGCAAGGGGGGCTTTCCCCCCTGCTCACAGCAGTTACTTTTGTTTGTTTTGTTTTGTTTTTTTATTACATTTTCGAAGTTTTAGTACTTCGATCATATGGTGTCGACCATATGGTATTCAATGTACTGAAACTTCGATAATGTAATATCTAACCGATAATTTTACAGCCTATATTGGAACTACTACAGAATTTCTAAAGTTCACCTATACCAGAGACCTTGACAAGATTTCCTTTTTAGACATCTTACTGGAGAAAGATTATGAAAATAAGATGTTTGTATCAAAAGTCTTTAGGAAAAACACGTACTTGAACTCATTACTGCACTTCTCCAGCACACACCCAGCTAAACAAAAGAAAGCAATTGTTAAGGGACAGCTTGTGCATGCAGCTTGTATGGTATCTGGTACTGATGAATTTTTGGATGAATGTGACAACTTGAAAAATATGTTTAAAAAAAGAGGCTATCCTTGTAAGTCTGTCAGTGATATAATGATTGAGGATATTAACAAGAGAGAGTGTGGGTTTCATGTGCCTCTACTTTCTTGTAATACGATCAACAGTAGTCCATCTACCAGTAGTCATGAAACCAGTACTGTTACAAGTAATAGTGATTATAAGACTTCTTTTATCACTATATTCACCCAAGACAATTACATCCTAAGAAACATATTAACAAAAAATTGGTCCATTTTGAGACATGATAAGAACATCAGACCACTAATAGAACTGCAACACATTATGGTACATAGGAAAGGCATGACTATGAAAAATATATTTGAGAGCAGTAACTCTCACTCTAACCACAGATTAGGTTCTATGAACAAAGGTGGCAGGTATAATTATTGCAGATATGTAAAAGAAGGCAATATTTATGACATCAACAAAGTTGAAATCGGGATCAACCAGAAATAAAATTGTAACTCAGAGAAAGTGATTTGCTGTGCTTTGTGCACCACCTGTTCTTGCTATTACATAGGTAAGACTGATAGAAAGTTTAAAAATCGCATATACGAACATATATATGACATAAAAAGTAAAACAATAGACTAATTCTCTTAGCAAGCATGTAATGGAGTACAATGACCATAAGTTCCAATTTTTTTATTATAGATAGCATCAGTACTAATATGAGGGGTGGTGCATGGTCACTATTACTTGAGAAAAGAAAACTATACTGGCAATTACGTTTGAATGCTGGGAATTGGCCAGGCTTGAACAAGTATATTTCCATTAGCCCTATTTTAAAACTAAAGACATTGGAAAGATAAAATACATTTCTTCCTTATATATTTTAAATGTTTTAAATATTTGTAACATTTATTTTATAATGATGTTAATGTGTGATCGATATTTATTTTTCTTAATATTTTTCTTAATATTTTAACTATACTTAGTTCTTAATTGCAGATATTTATTGTTTTATATATATATATATATATATATATATATATATATATATATATATATATTTATTATACACTGTCATTTCAGTACCAGTGTTTACACAGTGTTTTTTAGGGTGGTGTGTTCTATGAAATATTTTACAGTTTGTATATATTTTTTCTATTTTTTTTTTGCTTTTTAAGTTAGTGACTGCAAATATTGTGTTTTTAATGACATAATTAATTTGTTTAAAACTAGGTGGAAATTCCTGTTGAAACTGTATAAAAAGGAAGTACCTATGTGTGTTAAACTATGTGATGAAGTCTAGATCTTTCTGGACGAAAGCACTCATCTCTGGATTTTTATGTTCTGAAGTTAATAAAGTGGATTCTGCATTCTACAACTGTGCCGTGATTTGCAGCCTGCATTACTTGGAGTGGGTTCAATCCAGCTACTTCTTCTGGCAAATAGGTACTAAACCAAGTTCATGAACTTTTGCAGTGCAAGATTTATTTTTCTTTGTGGACAGTTATGTGGAGTTTAAAATAATATTAGTTTAGTTTCATCATTCTTGAAAAACTCAAAGTAATCTGTCATTATTGCATGATAGAATGTCCAAAGGCAGGCCCATTTAGGCATCAGAAATTTGACTATTTAACTGAAGGTGCTATCCAGGAGGCAGAGTAAGAGATAACTGTTCTACACTGTTCTACACTGAAGGTGCACACAACTATTGAGCAAATTTAGAAATGTGATACTAAAGTGTCTGACAGCATTGCCACAGAACAGGCTGAACAGAGCACATCAACTAGTGGTATAAAGAATGTTGTGAAAAAAGACAGTGTAAAATTGTTTGAATGCAACAAAACCACAAAAAAAATTTAGCTCCTTTCTCAGGCAGAAAACGCAGGCATATGGCCACCAAAAATATCAGTTGTTCTGGCTACGGAGGAAGCATTTTTTCACTGATGAGGAAATAATTTACTCAGAATTCATATTTCTTCAAACTGCATTTATATTTTTGAATGGGAGTGAAATGAGGTCACATGGTAAAAAAAGGCATAGCTTAGTGAAGGTGAGGCTTTGAAATATTTCAAAATTCAGTAGCCAGACTACCTTAGGGTGCTTTTGAGGAATAATGTTATATTTCAAAGACTGTTTTTCTTCTTTATAACCCTTGATTTCATGAATAGATTGTGACTAGATGTTCATTTTCTTTTTTTTTTATTGCAATGATAGTATATAATGTTTCTTGACAAGAAATTAGCAATTATTTTGCATGTGTAGGAAATTAAATTGAATAACACTTGTAAAAAAATATACTTTTGGAGAGTGAGGTGAATTATGAATACAAGTCTCAGTAAAATTGGTAAAGGCCTCATTACAAATGATCATCAGAAGGACACCTTCACAGTTGGTGTTAGCTGCATGAGATTGCATGCCATCAATATGTGTGTTTATCTTTTACCTCGGTGCTCTAGCTTACCCTCACAAAGATACTCCACAGTGGAATTGGGAAGGCTCTAAATTGTCTATAGTTCAGTGCAAGACAGATGCAGCATTTCAAAGGCTTTGAACTGGATTAAGCATATAATCAGAGAATGGATAAACAAAAGAATGAGCATGCATGTCGATTTCTGAGGTGGCCAAGGTTTGCAGTTCATAGTTTTGATCCAGCTATACAGAAAAAGATTCCCCAGGATTCATGAAGCTTGCACCAGGTGCAGGCGTAGCATTGGCGTTCTAACACCAAAGATGGCCGCCGATCAATTCAGGTACTAGCTGTTCCTATGTGCACTACCTGCGTACACTACATCCACACAACTCCTGAGCCTTGTATGCTAATTACCCCATGTGCAGCAGTGTAGCATGCAAATGAAGGTATGTAGCAATTCAGGAAGTGGTGCAGGCATAGTGTAAGCATGCAGGAATGTAAACCGTAGAAAACAGTTTACATTTTTGCAAACATAAAATCGGAGCTATGACAGCCAACCAAACACATGTATTATATTGTTAATATATGCCAATGGCTAAATATATAGCCATTGGCATAAAATAAATGTACAAAATATAAAATTAACATTTAATATATATAGTCGCACTATCGCGACGTGGAAAAGCAGGGTAGCGGTGCACAAAGGGGATCGCAAGGAATATATAAAAATATAGAATAAAACCGCAATGAAACACATATCACAATTTCCCCATAATAGTCAATGGCAGGCATGTTACACCATACACATGGCACAAGGGTTGCTAAGGGGCAGTGACAGTGTTATGTGCAGTAGTTAGGAATTAGAAGGCAATGCCATGCAAATGAGAGGAGTAATAGTGAATCACAGATTCTCCTCTGGTGTAAGAATGCACCTCACAGCATAGCATTATAACACCAAGGTGAGCCGTTGAGATAAAGATGACATCAAGATAGGGGTGTGTCGCCATTGCTGTAAGCACATTGGAGCATTGTTAAACCGGTCTGCCCCTAGGTAGGCAAAGCTGCAGGATAGGGGTGTGTTGAATTGCCCATAGCTATGCTTAGCTGAGAGTACACAAGGTAACCAAGTATGCATGTGAACAAAGATTAAAATGCATGTAAACCCGGTAAATGGGTATGTGCAGCGCGCACTGCAGCTGAAACATGAAGGATATAGGAAAGAAATAAGGAAATGCTGCAGCAGTGAAATTGGAGTACAAATGACTAACTAACACCTAGGAGCCTACAGTGGGCCATTGACAACAGCTAACAAGGCTGCAATCAGTTACCTGCAGAACTGATTGCGGAGAGGCTGTGCTGCAAAAAAAACAGCAAAGTGTCAAAGCAGAACAAAGGCGATATGCAGTATATCAGCTACAAGACACATTTCGCCATGACTGGATAGGGAAAGTACAAAATGATAAAGACGGCAGGTGGATGCATATCTGATAATGGGAGGGGATCCAGGTCTAAAAGTGAATTAAAGGGCAGCAGATTAATCAAGGCAGGCAAGTAGATCTCCACAGTAAAAGCCCCATACTCGCAGTACTCATTGCAAAACCCATAATTAAGACACGCAGCAGCTGGAATAGCTCATACACACCCACTTACATCAGCAACATCCATAGCACAATACTATAAAGTCTGAAAGCACCTCACAGACATTTGTGTATTCCCATACACTCTGCACCAGTGGTGTATACAGACGGGGAACTTTTATATGTACATGTTAGGGGCTGCCATAGCTTTGATCCACCAGCATGTATTGGAGACTGAAGGTGGTGTGAAGGATGATGCACACGACCACCGCAGGCACCAGAGGAGGAGGAGAGTGTTCAGACTGAGGGTAACCTATCAGGGGCTACATGATCTGGAGATAGTAGAGCGTTACAGGGTGGACACCCTACAGCAACTTGTGGAGTTGTGCCGGCCACACCTCAGAGCCAGAACAAACAGATGAGAACCCATCTCAGTGGATATGAAGGTATGTGTAAGCCTGAGAATACTAGCTACAGGTACCTTTCAAAGATGAACTGGGGATATCATGGGTATCTCACAGGCATCAGCAACCAGGGTACTACACCAGTTCCTGGATGTCATGTTACCACATGTCAATGAGCACATATACTTCCCCCAAATGCAGGAGTAGTTGGCAAGCAATATGGGTCTCTTCCACTGTGTGGCAGAATACCTGGAGGTACTGGGTACATTAGACTGCATGCACATACACATCAATTCACCACCCAGTGAGCATGGTAGGTGCTACATAAACTGCAAGGGATACCCCTCCATCAACTGCCAGATCATGTGTAATGCCCAGGGCATTATCAGGGATGTGTGTGCTGGCAGCCCTGGAAGCTATCATGACTCCCACATCTGGCATGCCTCACAGCTTTATCGGTTATTTGCCAGGGGGGACATCCCAAATGACCACCTGGTGGGGGATTCTGGCTATGTACTGGAACCGTGGATGATGACTCCCATCAGAAATGCACACACACACACACCCATGCAGGAATGCCATAATGAGGCACACACACAAATCAGAATCATCATAGAGCATGTGTTTGGGATGCTGAAATCACGGTTCTGTTACTTGGACATATCTAATGGAGCCTTGCAGTACTCTCCAGGCACATGTGCCCACATCTTCATAGTGTGTGCCATGCTACACAATATGGTCCTGCAGAAACAGCTGCAGCAGGGACAAAATGGTGAAGGACCTCACAGCCCACCACCATTGCTAAGGGCCCCACAGGCACAGAGGTACTCAGACTATGAACACCCTGAGCCAGCCACAGTAGGCAGACAGAGGTGTGCCCAGTATGCCCATGCCTTGGCAAAGAGGGAACGTATAGCACACACACTGACAGTGTAGGCAGTTAGGGACTGACACCTTTCTCCACCTGCACACACAGTAAAAATGGATGGCACACACACAAGACTACCTGTAAATTGTCATGTATAGGCAGTCTAATGTGTGCATCCAACATAGGCAGCCCTCAACTATTGCACACACAACAGCCATTGGCACAAGGTAAGTCAACACCTGAACAGTAAATTAAGCTATCAGCATATGCAGATACTGTATGTATAGATTCATAGGTAGGTACTTGGCCAACTGCCAAAGGCCATTCATAAGGCCAGCCAAAATGTGTCAGCTTTTGACACCCCATTGATTCATTAACCATCCCTCTGTGGAGCAGAGCCAATGGTGGAATCCCTTGGGTGCATCTACTGTTCCCCATCCACCCTTCAAGGTTTCTATTGCAGAGTGTTTGTGAGGGGCTCTGTATAATGTAGTTAGGGATGTTGTTCCAAAGTATGGGGAGTGTCTGTGATAGTAAGCTGTCCCTCCAGCATCTTCCAGTTATTGTTGTGGCAAGGTCAGCTCACTACAGTGTGTGGCTCGCTGTGACATGGATTTCCATAGGTGAAGCATATCCATCAAGCCTGAGTCCAACATGGCTGCGTTGGCCAGTGGAGATCATTTCTGGGTAAATGAGATGCCACTGAGTAAAGCAGGAGTTTATTCAGTTCGGCTGCATAGGCCATATGTTGGAGGCCAGTATTCCCCTTGTTGAGGTACATTCGTGGACCCCCCCCAGCTGTTGGATATGTCCTCTGAGGTACATCCCACATGGGTTATTATACCCTATGATGGGACCAAAGAGTGATGAGTAAAGGGGCACTATAACCCCAGTATGTCTAGATGGGAATCCTTTAGTAATCAGATGGCCTACATAAAAGGATGTCCTAACTACTATGGAGATATGATTGTCAAAGGGGAGATCACTATCTACCTTAGTCCCCAGATACCCCATTACCTTGTCTGTATTAAAGTGGCTGCCATTCATGTGTTAATATGTGGGTGCCAATTCCACAATGGAATGACCATGCAGTTAGTGGCACTTGGCTGGAGGCCGTGTTGATGGCACCCTGTAATGTTCTCTGTGAGGTCCCTTGAGGGATGTCCATGTCAGCTGGACTATCAATCATGGCTCCCAGTTTGCAGTCATTGCCAAACATGGTGTGTCATAGTCCACCTGTATTTGCCTGTACATCTGAGACGTATATGCCAAACAGTAGGGCTCCCAGGACTGAGTCCTGTGGGACACCAGTCGTGACTGTTCAAGAGTTGGACCTGGAGACCACTAGTCATACCATGTGGGTTCTGTGTGTAAGCCCATTGGCAACCCAACCTGTGATGTATAGGTGAATGTACAGGCTAGTGTGTTTATCAATAATACCTGAGTGGGGCATGGTGTCAAAAGCCTTGGTGAGGTCCAGGTAAGTATGTGTGAACCACCTCCCCATCATCTAAAGTCTTGGTGACTGTATGTAAGATGTCACACAGGTTCAGTAGGCATGAACTGCACTCAACCAAGCTGACCTGGGTTGGGTCACGTGTTCGATGGTTACCAATGTATTATTAATGAGTGTCATGAGGATGTGAACCATACCACTGCAGACCAGGCTAGTCAGGCTTATGGGGTGGTTGTTACCATGGTCAGTTGTGATTTCACCTTGATGGAGTGGAATAACTGTTGCCACGTGCCATTGTATGGGCATGTAGCCTGTGGAGAGGCTGAGGTAGGAATGCCTAATTAGGTGGGAGGCAGGTTGGGAGGCAGGTTGTCTTGTACAGTTTGCAAGATGCAGTCTGGGTCAACATCTGCCTCCATCAGTGCTGTGTTCTGCTGTTAGAGAGGGCCATTTCCACCTCTGTGTCTCTGATGGTTGGGATACTGTACCTTTTGGATAGTGTTGAGGGCTCTTTAGGGGGTGAAGTATGCACCGAATGTATCTGCAAGGATGTTGGTGATATCTGTAGAATCAGCAAATTTTGTGCTATATTTCACAGGCACAGTGCAAATCTGTGTGTCACCACATAGATCCTTGCCATAGTCAAAGAAGTCTTTGTGGTTATTTTTCGAATCCTTGCGTATTATCCTGCTAATATTAGCTTTGAATGATGTCATGAGGGACATACGTATCATACTAATAGTGGTCATGGAAGTCTGCCCTTCGTGGGATTTGTTGTGTGCCTGGAACACTGTCCTACTTCTGTAGTATAGCCTGTTTATTGCAGAGGTCCACCAGAGTGGTATCCTTGTCTAGGAGGAGTGAGTCTTGGTATACCAGTGATGGCATGATCCATACATCCGTGTAGGTGCTTATAGACTGCATTTGTAAATTGGTCTGTATCTTGAGCAGTGTTTCCCCTTAGTGTGGGGGCTGTGAAACCCCCACCCCTGTCACTAGTAGTGTAAATTTAGCTGTAGGAAAGGTATACACTGTGGTATCTGTGGGTGGGGGAGATGCTAGGGTGTGGAAACAGTGAACAGTTCATGGTCAGATCTAACCAGTGACTGGTTAACCTCCACTGTGGTGCACCTGTTGCCCATGTTGGTGATGACCACATCTAGTAATTTACACCCCACATTAGGGAGGTTACCACCTGATACAGGGCATATGAGGTGATACATTCCAAGAAGCGCTAGTCCTTGAAGTGAGTACCAGAGTACATTTCCCAATTAATGGTATGATAGTTGACATCGGCCAATTCCAAAGTGTGCATTAGGACTGTCGTGTTCTCAACTGTCTCCAAGTAGGTAGCAGTCCTGGCTCATGGAGGGTGATCTGTAGCAGGCCACATTCCACATTAAAGTTGTGGCTGATGTTAGCTGCACATGGATGATCACAGAGGTATCATGCTGCCCCACTAACCTGGAGGTGTAGTTATCCCTGATGAATATGGATACAGCCCCTCCATATCTGTCAGTCCATGTTCTGTGGTTGAAATGTGTGGTAAGGGTTGTAGTCTGGTAGTGCTGGTGTGCTCTCAGGAGCCTTAATACAGGTTTCAGTTAATGCACAGATGTTGATGTTGTCCATCCTGAGGAGTGCTGTGAGTGCATGTATGTTGTGATCACAACCCCTGGTGTTGAGTAGCATAATCCTCATTGAATCAGCTATTGTGCTGTTTACAGAGCTGGTATTCACCTTCAAGACTATCCTAAATAAGGCACCATGGGGGAGCCAATAGCCTTGGCCAGTATTCCAAAGCATAAGGCTGACACATAGGCCGGTATGGTATCATTGCATGCATGGTCCCCATCTGTGCTTGTTATTCATCTCCCCTGTAGGTAACCTACTGGTAAGCAACAGAAAGCCTTAAACTTATACAAGTCTTCTAGCTTCCAAGATAGGCTTCTGGAGTGACTAAGTATCAGTGTTCTGTATGTTCTTGCTGTACTCAACTGTTTCTTGACTACATGGTGAGTTCACACTGTATATTGTGATCTGAAGGTCTGTTTATTCACATATTATGGCTGTAATGGTCTGCAAGTTAGAGGTTCACAAATGGCCTACTACCTATCTGCCCAAGGGCAATTATAAGCATAGCAACAGTGTGTTGGCCTTCCCCGCACCATTGATGATGTAACTGAGCCTCTGTCAAGCATAGCCAATGAACTAATTTCAGGCAGAGTTGCTGGAAGCTGTTGAAGACTGGGGTTGTGGAGGGTGATAGGGGTACTTAGTGATCTAAAGAGGGTATGTTAAAGGAGCAATTTAACACCATTCAGTTGCCCCAACAGGTCTTGCAGCTATCAAACTGGACAGGCTTCCCAACCCCCTGGCTGTATGGTTCTGGGACACATGATCCCAGGGCTGTATATCCTGTTACCCATTCACACAACATGGTTTCCCTTGAAGTGTGTCAGTGAGGGGCTATGCCTCATGTAGTAAGGAATGTAATGTATTGTCTCACAGTACATTTGTTATATGTTGTTATTTCAAGAGTACGTGAAGCTCAGTGAGTTTGGGGTCTCCCGCCCTTTGCTTAGCCTAGCATACACATAGAAATCATCTAAATAGGAAATAGGCAGAAGCAACGTTAATGTCAACAGTGTAATGGTTACAGCATCTGCATAGTATCTGTGCATTCGAGGTTACAATCCCGATAAAGGCAGGGATGTTTATCATGTGCAAAAGTATACCTTAACCACAGCTTGCATATATAGGTAGTAATCATCTGTATAATAAACATTCGAATCACCCATATAAACCCATGTGTGCAGGAGAGTACAGTCAACAGAGAATGTAATGTTATGTCAGCACATAGTGAAATGTTACGTCACTGACATGTATATATCCGGAGCAGTTAGTGGATGTGGCCATGATTGCATCCACAGGTTATATGTTGAAAGTTTGTTTAACTGTGTTTAAACGCAGCTATAACGTCACACAAACACTTTTAAACATGCTTACAACTGCTTAAATGAGCCTTATTCTGCAGTAAAAAACACTTGTAAAGCATCGCAGGTGTCGAATCCTGAACCATGCACACTATAGTCTGGGATGTACCACTATGCCATCTGAGGTGCACACATGTTTTATGGTCTTGAGACTACACCTTATTTCATATGCATTTCACTGTAATGATCACAAATGGGACAGAGACTTTGTGTACATATGTACAGTACATTGTAATGTACTATAGCTTGTGAACCATCACATTCCAGTGTACAGATGTATTACTGTTACAAACTAATACGAAATATATATATGTGTATATATATATATATATATATATATATATATATATATATATATATATATATATATATATATATATATATATATATATATATATATATATATATATATATATATATATATATATATATATATATATATATATATATATATATATATATATATATATATATATATATATATACATATATATATATATATATATATATATATATATATATATATATATATATATATATATATATTACAGTTACATCAATAGCCATATATATAAACATCTATGAACACACTTCGTGACACAGAAGCACTCCAAAGGAATTGGAGTGTACACAAAACACATGCAGCTCTGGTATTATAACAATTATTATTGACCTAATTCACCATAGAAGGGGTGGTTGTTGTGTATGTGAAGATTGGGGTTGGGGAGGAATGATGGGTAATGCAATCATGCATCAAGGAGGGCCAGGGTTGGATGTCCAGTAAGTGAACTGGAGGGGCATACATGGAGTATGGGGACAATATAAAAAGGACACAAAGCAAGAACCTTACTCATTCATAATACACCCTGTCATGTCACACTGCAACACCTACTTTCACAAACATATGAACATTAACATGTATCAGACATATGTACACCAACTGACTGCCACATTTGTTTTCAGTAGTGAGGAATGTCTGTAGTACAATGTATATTCTAAACACCATAACATTCATACATATCTCAGATGCCTTAGTGGTAAAGTCAGTGACTGTGGTATTCATGGTCCCGGGTTCACGACCTGCAAGGGCTGTTAGGTTATTTTAGGGCCAGAATAAGGGTTTTTGGATGCAGGTGGATTAAAGCACTGTTAAGCAGTTGTAAGCGGGTCTCCATGTGTTTGCACGACGGTAAGCGGTGCTGAAACACGGTAAATGGAGAAGCGCTTCACACGATTAACATTTACTTAACGTCGCGCAGACCACGGGCAAACCTGCTCACAACCGCATAAATGTGTGTTATTCACACTTTCCCTACCAGTGCCTACTCTGAGAGGTAAAATAATAACACCTTCCAGGAGTAAAACCCGCAACCATGTACTCCATCCTCGGAGTAACCTAACACTAAGCTACTTGGGATGTACCTATTCCACTTGTGTGTGCAGACAGGTTAAAACACAAACCCAATTAAAGGTAGATGCTCATATATATATATATATATATATATATATATATATATATATATATATATATATATATATATATATAAATATATATAAATAGAGATAGAGAGAGATACATAGAGACATGTCAATATATACAGGTCTACATATATATGTAGATATATAGATAAGTTAAAAACATCTGCACATCTATGGAGGTACAGATAAATGTATGCAATAATGTATATATCTATATAAATATACACACATATCTATATATATCTATATATCTGTGCTGTCTGTCTGCCATGTTTAGCCACATACTCATACACTCAGACTTCCTTTTGAACTATACACATGGCTCTGGCATATTTCATGTTGTTGTGCAGGACCTGTGATGCAGTAGCCTGGACTGCATGGAAACACATGTAGGAACTGTCAGGTCTTGTAGCCCATGCAGGTATGTCCCAAGGCCTGGGTAGCATTCTGCCATTGGCCAAAATGATACTGCAGTACAGGGACAAAAGGATTGTATTCCACAATTGTCTAGTGTAGTGGTGCATGTCACAGGGTATCCGGTATCTGTTGCCCTGGGATAACATGGTTGACAGACCATGATGCTTTGCCAGACAGGGCTTGCACCTGTCACCCCTGGGAATCTGGATACTGCCTAGGGCTCATGCATCCCCTATAGTGCCTTTATCATGCATGGTTCAAGTGAGAGTCCACTGCTGTTACAGGGGCAGCCAAGCAATAAACTTCGGGTCTCGCTACACAATGATACATGTCAGAAACACTATATGGACACACATATGTCAATATCTAACATGGAGAACATATCTGTGCAGTGGCTGAGATATGTTTCAGTGCTCCTGAGAGCACACATGCATGACCATGTTATAGGTTCATAGGTTCATAGGTTGGTACTAGGTTAACAGCCCTAGGGCCTATACAAGCCTAGCCATAACAATTCCTTGGCTATTTCTTCCCACACTATTTACTTCCCTGGACCCCTGTCTATCAGGGTGACTGACGTGATCCCCGGGGTGAATTTCCTTTCTCTCATCCAATCGTCAAGGTTCCTTTTGAAGAGGACCAAAGAGGCACTCTGCTTGACATGTATGGGCAATCTATTCCAGAGTCTGGGGAGTCTCAGGGTCAGGAACCTATCCCTCCAGCATGTTTTGTTTATTGTGATGACAAGGTTTAGATCCCTGGAGCGTGTGGCTCTGAGGGATTGGGATTTCTTTAAGTGTAGCATGTCCAACAGCTCTGGGTTTGACATGGCCTTGTATGTTAAGCAAAGATCGCCTCTGAGTAGACGATATGCGACAGAGTATAGCTGGAGCTTTTTAAGGCGGTCAGCGTAGGGCATCTGCTTTAGGCCTGTGATTCTTTTAGTGAGGTATTTCTGTGGCCTTTCCAGTTGTTGCAGATGTCTTGAGAGGTACATACCAAATGGGGCATTGTATTCTTTAATGGGTCTAATGAGGGATGAGTACAGTGGGACAATGACCTCCTTTTTTCAGGATGAAAAGCCCTTAGTGATGAGGTGTGCCACATAGAAGGATTTCCTGACTGTTGTGGCAATGTGGTTGTCGAAGGTGAGACCACTGTCCACCTGTGTCCCTAAGTCTCTTATCAAACTTTCGGTGTTTAGCGTACTGCCACCTATATGGTAATTCACAGATACATGTTTTTTCCCAAAGGGGATAACTATACATTTCTTGGCATTGAGCTTGAGCCCATGGCTCTGGCACCAAGCATCTGTTTCTGTAAGGCCCTTTTGTAGAGTATCCACATCATTTGGGGATTCAATAATGGCTCCCAGTTTGCAGTCATCTGCAAACTTTGTTATCCAGAGACCCTTACTGTTGACCTGTACTTCAGAGAAGTAGATGCCAAACAAGAGCGGTCCCAGGACTGAACCCTGAGGTACTCCACTTGTCACTTGTCTGGAGCTGAATTTGGAGTCGGCTACTTTTACAGTGTGGGTTCTATCAGTAAGCCAGTTAGCAACCCATTGGGTGACGTAGGGATTAATGCCCAGCTTAGTAAGTTTATCTATGATTCCAGAGTGGGGGATGGTGTCAAAGGCCTTGGCAAGGTCTAGATAGGCTGTGTGGACCACCTTACCCTTGTCTATGGCTCTGGAGACTGATTCAAAGAAGTCAATCAAGTTCAGGAGACAAGATTGGCCCTTCACGAACCCAAACTGGGTGGGGTCCAGTGTTTGAAGGTTGCCAATGTCTTTGTTTATAAGTTCCATGATAATACGCTCCATGGCCTTGCAGATAAGGCTTGTCAGACTGATGGGACGGTAGTTTCCGGGATCCAAGGTGGATCCCCCCTTGTGGAGTGGGATAACTGTAGCTGTGTGCCACTCAGTGGGCACGAAACCTGAGGTGAGGCTATGATTAAACATGACACTTAGGTGAGGTGCCAGTTCATATTGTAGTTCATGTAGTGCACAGCCCGGGATGTCATCTGGTCCCATGGATGCTGTATTCTTAGCTTTGGAGAGTACGTTTTTTACCTGTGTGGCCGTTATTACCGGAATTTGGCAATCTTCCGGTATTGAGATGGGCCATTTAGGGGGTGAAGTTGGCACTGAATCGATCTGCCAGGATATTGACAATATCCTTGGGATCAGTATATTTAATGCCATTCTGTTTTAGCTCAGAGCAGATCTGAGCATTGCCATTTAGATTCTTGACATAGTTATAGAATACCTTGTTGTTGTCTTTGGAATCTTTGGTAATTTTATTTTCGTAACTAGCTTTGGAGGATTTTATGGGGGATCTCAGTTTCTTACTGAGGCTGGTAAGGAAGTTTTTTGCATCCTGGGATTTTATAAGACATACCTCACTTCTTGCCCATTATCCTTTATTGGAACACATGGGCCACAAGTGTGCCCATATTCCTGAAGGATATGTACACTCCCATGTTAATTGCACATGCATAACATCAGATGCATTATGCTGAGCAACTACCTTTGTGCCAAAGTGGAATTCAAAATGCACCTTGAGACAGATCACCCACCAGGCCACAGACTTCCCAACTGTAATAATGTGCTATAATGGAGAAGATTAGGTGTGAGACAGAACCATAATAATGGCTATTCTCAATTATTCCATTATGAACTGGGAAGACTCCTCATGTACCAACACTTGCACTCAGTGCATGTTGGTTTCCATCAACCCTACTGACCTGGATGACACTAGTCACACAAACAGGGCTAACAGTATGCTACACATAGCTAGTCTCCAAGGCCAATATTATGTTTCCTAAGAGCAGAGTGGTGAGTGCCATGGCATCCATGCTGTGTCATTAATCATAATGGCAATGACAAGACCTGCCATGTTGCACAGCACTATGGCATGGGAGGTAGTGCACCTACAGAAATAACACCTGTTCATCCAGATAGGGTCTCAGAGAACCTAATCTCACTCTCACCTCCCCCCACCCCCAACAGGTACACTTAGTAATATATCCATGTACACTACAGGGCCCCTGTACTAACGACTATGCAGGTACAAGCTGCACTCTCTAAAGCCATACATACAGCTTTCATGGGACCTGTCAACATCCCAGGGTGTATCCTACACAAATGTAAGAACATTCAGCTATCCACATACACATCATGTTCAATCATAGCTCCATGTCAGGTTGTGTACACACCAAATGGTGCATAGCAACAGTTGTCACACTCCACAAAGGGGGAGACACCATTGATAATGGAACATAGTGTACAACTACCCTGCTGAGTCTGGTCTGTATGGCCATGAACCATGGTCAACGTAATTGATGCAGTCAGTACAGATGTAGATGACAGTAGGATTGATTCACACTGCATATCATGACCTTGCCAGGTCATAGGACACCATCACTTATACTGTGTTCCTGTTACACTCAGTAAACTATGTGTATATTCCTATGTCACATGAGTGGTTGGCAACTGGACTGCTTGCAGAACCCACACTACTAAAGGTGTCTGATGAATACACGCACATCAAACCAGTGCCAGTCACAGTAATACAGGGGTCATTCCTGGTATGCTCCCTCTTTGGTATCTATACCACATAGACTAACACAGAAGGCATCAGCCTATTGATGTTTGCAAATGACTATGAACTAGGAGCAATAGTTGAAACATTGTGTGCTGCGTTCAACATACAGAAGGGCCCTAGTGTGTCAGATGTGTGGTGTGTGATGTATGGCCACAATCTGACAGCTAAGTATTGCATTGTCATCCCCTATGTTACAAACCCTGTACCCATTAACTACCATCTAGGCGGCGGTCAACATAATGGCAACTGTGTGCATGGGATGCAGCTGGACAATACTTCCCTTTCACAGTTACGTCACCACAAAAGACAGGTAGTCGTATGTGGCACCCCTAATCATGATAGGGTGCCATCCAGGAATATAGAGATAACTGCTTAGCCATACTCAACACCCATGTGACATATAATAGATCACATATTTCCTTTAAGGGTTATTGCCCATGTGTAGATGGCTTATACTGCCCTTCACAATCCCTAGCTGCACTATGTAGCATGCAGTCTACCCTGAATAAAGCCATGTCCAACCAGAGGTGTTGGACATGCTACACTTAATACATCCTGGTCCCAACTAAACACATACATCATGGACATCCACCTTTCTAGTACAAGGATCACAACATACCTGACAGATCCCTGTCCCACGTACTTAACATACTCTTGCCATACTATGCATCCCTGTCCAGAAAAGCTGCATATCGCCCCTCTCTATGACATGGTGTGATGACCGCATGCCAAATATATCAGTAACCATGTGTATCAGTTCTGTGGCACTGCTTGAACTGGCCATTGAAACTTACCTGTCTGTTGCCTACAACTAGGTAACCTCTCTGTCTAGGCTCACATATGGCCCAGGGCATATAGCCTACTAGATCACTATGACCATACATGCTATAGTTAATATCCAACCCTGCAAATACCATCAGGCTAGCTATTGTCCCATGTGTTATACATGTGCAACACAGGTAATACATGGCAGGATGCTACAAAGCTGTACAGTACCATGTAGATGTATATGGCAAAATACATACATGCTTGCAAGTTTGCAGGGTCACAGGTCATGTCTCTAATGGCTATATATAACTATATATGTGGCATATACACAGCATTAAGGTCAATTGCATTAATGTGAACACATCCAGGCATGTGCTGATAGGTAAAGACTCCACTACAGGCAAACAGACATGCCCACGTCAAGACAACATCCACATGGTGTATGAGCAATGTCATCACATGACACACACATATATTGCGATAACATCACATCACCAGTAGGTGTCAAATGCATGTGACTTATACATGTCAGTGGTATTAGTGTCATTTAGATTTACAAAGACGTATTTGCAATCTTAATAAATGTGATACACATGTATGTTCAGCTGTACTGCTGTACTTCTCTGTGAGTTACCGTGACCTGTCTCCATCGTTATGTCTTCCAGGTATGCCACGTAGCAGACTGCGACCATACAGCCACTTGGAGGATGAGGTCCTCATCCCATACCTCCTTGACAAGTACATGATGCTCTTCAGCCTTGTGCCACAGGATGCACAGCAGTGGGATGCCCTGGGGAGGAACTCTGCAGGAGGGAAAATGATGTTGGCGGTCACAATTGCACGTATCAGCAGGTGCGCCGACACTGCACTGACCTGATAAGATGGGCGAAACAGTGTGCTAATGCAATCACCAGGGAACAAGGTGCAACAGGAGGGAGGCCACTCACCTAGCCCCCACTCACATGTACTGAGGAGCTACTGACCAACCTGGGGACACCTGCAGACCTCCATCCACAAGCTTTAGCTGGTATTGTGGAGGTGGGTTTCTCTCAACCACCGAGCCTGGAGTTGCCTGGTAAATCACCACTGCACATAAAACACAGCTATATATCACATAGTTGCATGTGTTACTGTACAATATGTAATGTAACATCATATGTAAGGCATGTATGCACACATGCCACATACTATAGTCTGCTACTCTATGTATGCACAGATGTGCATACTTCATATTATAGTGTATTGTACTGGCTTATTTGCTAACATGGACATTGCACCCTGTAGCTATCATACAGGTGTGGATAATGATCTTACTGCTGTGACACTCCTGTTTAGGTACCTCTGGCATTTTGCAGCAACAGCAGCCTGTGTCACGTGAGATTGTTATTATTTACCAGGCTTGATAATGCATGGAACATATTAATTGCTTGCTATCTGCTATAACACACATACACATAATGTACGGTGGTCCTGTTAATGGACACTGGTCAGACCTGCAATACATCATACTGTTTACCTATGTGAAACAATTGAAGACTATATGAAGCACCTACACTAAACCTTCAAAACTGTCATTGCGAGATGTGTGGACAACAGTGAATACAATTGTGGAGGTGTGTTCCACTGTAGGGACAGGTACTACATATCAGCATTACACATCTTGGGAATACGAACAGTACTGTACAAAGAGCATATGTGTGCACACACACTAAATGTGTTGGAGCTGGAGTATGCCCGGCCCACAGGATACACCCTTGTGGAGTATACCCTTGACATGAATGTCACACAATGTCATGTGCTATCAGACATGTCCATGACATGTAGTGGGCTGACTGCAACACTGCTCAACTATCCTGCAAACCATGTCTCAAATCCCATACATGCCACCCTTTGTCTGCATAACCCTGTCCTCAGTGGAGTATATGACATCTATGGGTGTATGTCATATGGGATAACACTGACATGTGAAATAAGATAGCCATCACAAACATTGGACTGAACATATGTACACATCGCCATGGAGGATGGCCAGAGACATGAAGCAACACACACAGTAGAAGTGATGTACATGTGTGTACACCCTGTTGTACATTGGCTCGACACAATACAACTATGGCCTTTGTGCAATGGTGATATTGCAGATGTGAAACACTAAACATCATACAGGCCTGTGCACAGCTTGTGTAGGCATAACATGAAACCACCACATAAAATGTCTTGAACTTCTGGAGTGTGTCATGACATGGAAGCATTCACCTATACAGTATCCAAATACATACATGTGTTGCACAACATACACATACATCCACATCAAGCCACAGCTATAGTACATTCAACTTGCTGGTGTCAGACATCACTGTCATGCCTGCTCCTCATGTGTGTGAAGTACACAGATGACATGTGGGACATAGAGTACTTGTAAGTTAGCCATGAGGGGGCATAGTTGGCAGGTATCAGTAATATGGTTGCATATGTGCAGGGGTGATCTCCGTATACCCTTCTGTGACCTGTGTCATACATTCCACATTAGGGTTTATTGCGTATACACCTTGGTGACGTGGGTCACATTCCACATTAGATATGTATTGCATGTGAACATAGTCATGGCTATGAACTGTGTCAGTACCTCACACTGTATAGCAATTGTGAAGCCACATGATGCCCTGCAGTGGCTATGCATATCAGCTCAATGTGCAGTATGTCCAAGCATATTTGTAAGGTGGACAGACAACATTGCATCAGCTGAAGGCCCATGTTAGTATAACACGTCCTTGCATTGGGACACCATTACCGTACTGTAGATTGGAAAGGACACCATTGTGTTACACATGCATGCATGTCATTCAACACGTCAGCAGAAGACATGTCATACTACATGTGATTGGCAAAGTCATATGCCACACAGCAGGCCGGTGTACTGTAAACCTGTGCTGGTCTGTGGCACCACTGCAAAGTAGGGACAGCCATGTCAAACATGTGTGTACAGACACATGCACAATGTCTACACTCAGCTCAGGGGTAGGTGGAATAATGTTGAACAGACATGCACTGCATTGGGGGAGATATGCAAGCTAGGGCTCAAGCAAACATAGTATGCAATCGACATACCCTACTGCTTGTGTCCTCACACATAGGGGCGGTGGCCAACACAAAGCATCAGTGGCAGATGTACAAAGGTCAGTGATGGTCTGTTAACATGTGATGTATGTTGCACACAACATGGCAATGCAGTGCAATGGTGCAAAGTGCATGCATTGTGTTGCAGGTATGGGGTATAGGCTACTAACACAAATGGTGCAATACAGGTATGTTTGCTAACCACCACTATAATTATGTAAGGTGCATGCCTTCTGCTTTACCACATGCATGCTGTTGTGTGCAACTCAGGGATGTATGATAACTACCACTTTAGTTGCCTAAGCTGAAACTATAATTGCCTAAGCTGAATGCCATCTGCCATATCACCTGCATGTAGCATGTGTTTCTGTGTGTGTGTCTGTGTACGTCTGTGTGTGTGTCAGTGTATGTGTCTGTGTGTGTGTGTCTCTGTCTGTCTGTCTGTCTGTGTGTGTCTCTGTTAGTCTGTGTTTCTCTGTCTGTCTCTGTGTATCTCTGTGTGTCTGTGTGTATGTGTCTCTGTCAGTCTGTGTGTGTCTCTGACTGTCTTTCTGTGTGTGTCTCTGTCTGTCTGTCTGTGTGTGTTTGGTATAACTTGTAATGTACAGTTCTTGTCTTCTCCTCACAGGTGTTGATGCAGATGCGTTGCCCTCCTGCATTCCACCTGATGTTAGTGTCCCCACAGACTCTAGCAGTGATGATGATAGTATGATTGAGGCACAGGCAGGGTTGTCAGGGGCTGAATCTGTGCCATTGGTTGCCATTCCACCTGTCTCCCTCTCATCCACGCACACAGTTCCTCTGCCTGCTCATACCCAATCACCACCAGCCATAAAGGAAGGACAGTTGGTGGGTGGTAGCATGGAACAGGGAAGTGTGGTGACTATGGAAGGTGTGCCTGCACACCATGATCCCAGTCAACTGACTGGTGATGTCCCTCACAGGCATGTGCCCAGAGCTGCTCGTTGGAGGACCACTGGCCTACATGCCCCAGCGAGTCCAAGCACATCAGCTGGAGTCACCAGATGCATGTTTTGGGCTGTAATGGAGGCACAGGCACGTGCTGAATGGCACAACAGAGAAGGTTTGAAGCTTCAGAGGACTGCTGTCTGTTCATTAACTGACAACATCCAGGCACTTGCAAATGCTCACCATCATCTTGCAGATGTTTTGGATAGACAATTGGGTGACATGGTGGAAGTCCTTGACAGTGGCATGTCAATCCTCGAGTGTGGAATGTCTGTGCTGGAACATCTGGTGGGAGTGAGGCATCGGGCATGTGGATGTAGGTCAGCTACATCACCTGTTGAAGGTCTACGTGAACATGCTACTGCACATGCCCGCTCCCATAGTGGCAGTTGCAGCAGCAGTGCAGTTGGTGCTGTGCAGTCCACACCAGGACACAGCAGGTCACATGCACATGGTCCTGGACGGTCCCACCAGGGACATGATTTCAGTGGACGTGTCATCAGACTGTACCCAATCTGGACCTCTGCCTGGTAGTGCCCGTGCAACCCCTGGCAGGCGCAGGTCACATGGCCGTGGCCGGACATCGTGAACTGTGAAACCTGCCTTGTACAGTCTGCAGCTGTCAATATTACCCCAGTGTAGGCCAACCACATGCCAGACCTGTGTGCATGCATACACACACACTGGAAACAAATGTAGGGCACCTCAACACACACCCATAACATCCACACATGCCCAATGATATCACAGGCCCTAACACACAAGCATGATATCATTCAATGGCACAGCCTAGGCCTCTGGCAAACTATATCACCCTGTGCATAGGATGATGCCTGTGCCGCATCCCTGTCATCCACACCATCGGTGCGGGGACATGTTCATATGGTCTGATGCACAGGGTGAACATACTAGGTATACAATTGTAGATTAATATTGTTGAGTAGTGTTGACAGGCAGCAGACATACCATGTATTGCAGTTTTAGAATGCATTTTGTATGTTTGACAGTATGTATCATGTGTAACAACACTAACAGCATGTTGATCTTAATGTTCTGCCTTCCTCTTTCAGGTGTAGTTGTATGTGCCAGGGGATATTGGTGTTGGTGGGAGTCCCATATGTACATGTTGACTACCCACAGGTCAGTATGACAATACCTGCATGCACTTTTCTAGCTTCCACATCACAGTTATATTCTCCCACGTTTCAATTATGTTTACTGTTCTAATGATCCAAGAGTATGATAGCTGTGTAGTAAGCTACTATTTTCAGAGTCGTCACATCCATAGTGGGTGACATCACAGGTATAGTTACCTGGAGCGCGGAGTGGTATGCCGGATGCCAAGGGTAAAGGCCAGTGGAAATAGTGGCTTTTCATTGGGAAGCAGTAATACCCACTGCCATGACAGCATGCAAACACAGACACACCCACACACTCAGGAATTCACAGACACAGTAACATACACTCTGACACACACACACAGTTGCTAGTGTTTGGATGAGAACCCCTGCCTATGTGCATATCATTATTACAGTACTACGCAATTACAAGATGCGCCACAGAGATTATACATGTACAGTTAGTTGGAATGGCCTAAGATCGAGGACATCAACAGGGATACTACAGTGCACTGAGTGTATGTGGGGAGATGGGTCCATCAGTAGGCTATGTAACAACAGGTCACACTCTAGGGTGTACATGTTAACAGGAAGTTAGTATGCTAGTCTACGACTGATGATATCTACAGGGATGCTAGATTGCTTTGAGTGGATGAGGGGAGGGGATATTAACATTTCACTATGGTAAAATACAGCCTGTCTCCAGAAACCGGACAGCCATACACATGGACAGCCATATATACATACACACACACACACACACACACACACACACACACACACACACACACACTCACACACACAATGGCATTCACAAAGATATACACCTATGTCACACACATACAGACACTTTACATGTGTGAGGTTTAACCACACATCACGCTGTACTGGTGTCAACAACAGTGTTCAGGAGAGTGATAACATGTGGGATGTATTCCCAACCATAGGTGACATATATGGACACACACCCACAAGTGCCAGCACTGTGAATCAAATGCCTGTCTATCTCATGATAGGTACTACAAAAGTACAGCACTATCGCATCTGGTACAGTGCTTACTGACTCTTTCCTTTGACAACTGTGCTGATATATGCACAATATATGCACAGGGGAGGTATTACTGTTACAGGTGTCATGAGGTTTGCCTTCAGTGTCACCCTTACAGCATTTTACATCGTCTGTCTTCCACTTCAATTAACAAAACCTGACCTTAGCAGGTACATAGGTTATTGTAGGACTGGTTGTAACACACCAGTGAGCTGTCCTCAGTAATCATTCATCTGCAAAGAAGCTCCACCATTTAGTAGCCATGTCCAAACATCTGTCCATACCTCATGTACGGCTTACTGTACTTAGAGCATATCATCATATACAGTTGGCAATGTTGAGGCTGTATTGCAACAGCATGATGTACTAAGGCAACATTTACCTTCAGACATCAGACACTGCAAACACATGGAATCTACGCAAACAGCAATACATGTACACATATGCGTTCTACATCAGTATGTGCTCTAGCAGGTCAAGAGGATACATTCCACACCTTCCCCACACCATGTCTGAAATATAGCCAAGCATTACACCATAATGGATGTTGTATTCATGTACTGGTAGGACACCACCACTTTCACCGAGTAGCCAAGTGTATATATATTAAAACAGCACATATCAGTGTGACACACACAGCATTATTCCATGTCATGCTCCTACAAACTGTTACTTAACAGTGCCATGGTGAAGCCAGGGCACTGTAATGGTCAACAGTGAGCACATCATATTTGCCACACACACCTCATGTGTACTGGAAGAGTGCCAGCAATGTGCTCTGTTAGAGCTAGGCAGTACACTCATTTAAGCATGTGCAAGTTCTATGGCTTGTAAACATCTGACCCCAGCATGTACTGGCTATTGTGGTACTAAGGCTAATGCCAAGACAGCACACAGCATGCATGGCTTGCAATTGTTGACATGGGGCATATGTAGGAGCTGTGGCCACACATGCCTGTACATGTCATGAACATATCATCTGTGACTACTCAGGAACATACAGAGCAGAATTGGATTTCCCTGAGTCTGTTAATACAGGCCTTGTGCAGGTCTTATGGTCCTGTTATTTGGGTATGTTTGTAGGCATTGCATTAGGTGAACATGTCTAAAGACATACATGCCACATGGGGTGTTGTATGATATGAAAGGTGTCATGGGTGACCAGTAGAGAGGGGATATTACCTCTGTCAACATAGATATCGAACCTCATGTACTGTTAGCATGCTATCTGACATGTTCATGTGTGTAATGACTGTAGCCATTTGTATGTAGAAAGGTAAACAAAAGCTATGATAATGTAATTTATGTTGTATGAGTGTGGGATGTACATATCCAGGGCAGGTACGGTTAGGTCATATCCAACCATGAGGGTGTTGTTTACTGGTGTACAGCAACAGTCGACTGTGTTAATGCTGACAACATCTGAGGGACCCTGGTATGTGTACAACTGAGCTGGTTACAAACAGTGGTATTATTGCAGTTCATAACACATTATGCAGCTGTGTCTGTACATGGGTACTTTGCACAGTTGATGTAGGCCTAGGTGCAGTCCACCAATCGAGGGTTATCTGGTGGTCTACCATACTATGTCATACCACATATGGATGTGTGTTGGTAGTCTGGGAACAAGGTGGCGGATGTATATTAGGATACAACCTAGAATGCAGCATTTGCCACTGTCACCTGTACCTGACTCATCTGTGATGCGTTATGTCAGAGTAGTGGTCTTTACATGTGAGTAGCCTTTATGAATATGTGTACACCACCACCTGGAATGGTTCATACCACTGTTATGGCCCACATGTCTGGATCTGAGTTATATGTTGGTAGTTCAATTGTGCAATACAGAGCCTTTAGCCAGGTGTTCCTCACTGCACAGATGTCAGTATTCCCCATTGTAGGTTCTACATTGAGCAAATGGATTACTAAAGACACACATCTAGCATGGGTTAGCATAATCATCCAATGCAATTGTCATGTAGGTTTCAGGGTGTTACTTCTGTGTGTAGGACATTTGCCTTGGAATGCAGCTATATGGGTAAATGTGACCTAGGTATTATCCACACACATGTGTAACATGTATGCATGTGCTCTGTGTTGAAGGCTCGTCGTTCGGTCATGACAGCCCGGAATGACAGACACTGGACAACCTCATAATAACAGCAGGACATTGGCTCATTGTTTTGGTCTAGCAGTTGCCACCCGTACCATGACATCACTGCATGTGGCATTAATCTGCTTGGTAGCAAATGCCCCATGTAAGGTGACAGACAGCGGCAGAACTTGTGTATATGACCAATGTGAGATATACTTAGGGTAGCAGTCCTGCTAATAATGACAACTACGAACACAGCCGGGAGAGGTCATCTTGACACCTGCACCTCAGTACCATTACACAAGGTGGCTCACACATTATGTTTGCACATGCCACTGTTCCACGTATAATGCAACTGTCTACAACCTGCTATCAATGTATGCCTTTCAGGGCAGCAAGGTGTGTGACACATGCTGTAGGTAGCATCCACCTGTGCGACCCAGGCAACCTATTGTCTGTCATGATCGCACATGCATGAATGTGTATACGTAACATATATATGTCAGTACCTCATGTACATGTATGCATGTGTATCACACAGCACAAACACAGATATATAATTTACAGGCCACATACAGGTATCAGGTAGTAAACCAGTATGATGTGCATATATACTGACAGGTAAGATGTACCTAGCTGTAAACCTATGTGTTTACAATAGGAGTCCATTACAATGTGTTCTGTGCATGTAAGTGTTTGAGCATGCACACTGTGGCCTTCAGTGGTTAGAATCGGAGTGCATCCCAAATAACCCTGTGCTACTAAGTGTATGAGTGTACCCACTGCCACCTTGTGTAATTTGAGTCAGTGCAGCTAACAAGCCCATTGTTACTGTGTATGAGCATGCCCAGTATAACCTTGTGTAGCTGTAGTCATAGTGCATCCCAAACGGCCCTGTGCTACTAAGTGTATGAGCATGCCCACTGTAACCCTATATAGTGATAGTAGTTGGCCATTCCGTAGATGGCCATACTCCAGTTCAGGTTCCTGTTGTACTACAACTATACCTCTCAGGCCTACCTGTGAATGATTTGTCATGTTTGTGCAGACAGGTTGTAATGGACACTTAATTTAAACACACAGGTCTACAGCTAAGTACTTCATGACTGTCACTCTCCCTGTTGTTGTCCTCAATTGTAGAAGGGCAGTCTAACTGCCTTGGAATGTGTAATCTCTGTGGCGTGTCTTGTAACTGGGTAGTACTGTAATAGTGATCTTTAGATAGGCAGGAGTTCTTATCCCTCCACTGGCAACTGTTTGTGTGTGTGACAGCAAATGCCTGAGTGTGTGTGTGTGTGTGTGTGTGTGTGTGTGTGTGTGTGTGTGTGTGTGTGTGTGTCAGCAAATGGCTGAGTGTGGTTGCGTGTGTGTATTTGCATCCGCGTCCTGTCATGGCAGTGGGTTTTGCTGCATTCCAAAGAGATACCTCCTTTTGCACTGGCCTTTATCCTTGTCAACTGCTAACCCCCCCCCCCCACTGCAAGTAATCCATCCTGTGATGTCACCCAGCTCAGACGTGGATTCAGTAAGTGTAATTGCATGTGTTCTGTGCCACATACCCCAACTGCATACCACTGTACTAGTTACCTTTACATAGGCAAGACATGTATGCACAATACTGGCATGTGTGTGCATGTTTGTTTGTGTGACTACCCTGTAGCCAGGCATACACGTGTAATGTCTTTTAGCACACCATGGTAGCCATATGTGGTGACCGGTGTCTACAAAGTATTACATAGTTAGGAATGGTAAATAATACACAGTCAAGCATGACTACAGTTGGGTATGTTATTTTCCTGTCCCACTGTCACGCAATGACACAAAAGTGGTCGCTGGGGTGTAGGACAATACCCATCATTCCCCCACCCTAACTCCACAATCCCCGAGGTAGATTACATTAGCCATCATTTGCCACCCCAAAGTCCACATACACAACAACCATCCCTTCTCTGGTGAGCAGCTTATGATTTAATTTTTATAACACAAGTGATGCCTCTGTTTTGTGTACACATCAGTTAGTTTGGAACCCTTCTATGTCACAAAGGGCGTTCAGACGTGTGTGTGTATATATATATATATATATATATATATATATATATATATATATATATATAAATATATATATATATATATAAATATATATATATATATATATATATATATATATATATATATATATATATATATATATATATATATATATATATATATATATATATATATATATATATATATATATATATATATATATATATATATATATATATATATATATATATATATATATACGTATATATATATATATATATATATATATATATATATATATATATATATATATATGTGTGTGTGTGTGTGTGTGTGTGTACACATCCCATAGGTGTATATATATATATATATATATATATATATATATATATATATATATATATAGTTATGACAGTTGTACAGATGTAGACTTGTCTTTGTTTCACAGAGTACAGTACAGTCAAGGGTACAGTACATATGTACACAAAGGGACTGTCCCATTTGTTTTCAGTACTGTGGAATACCTGTAGTAGGATGTGCATTATAGACTCCATGCAACATGTGTTCAACCCATATGACTTTGTGGTACGTCCAGTGACCTTAGTGTGCATGGTCCAGGGTTCAAGGCCTGCAAGCCTTGTTGATACTATCAATTAGGACTGCATAAGACACTTTTAAGCAGGTGTAAATGTGTTCTCATGACAGTAAGCAGTGGGTACAAGCAGGTAACAGACATGTACAACCCGCAGTCCACTTGGAATGCCCTTCTTTGGCAATCCCGCTGATGACACCCACCTACGAATGCACCTCTGGGACTGCTGTAACCCAGTAATCTCCATGACATGTGCGGTAATTGCGTAATGCTGTAGTGTGTTAAACTAGTTTGGTAGGTGTTTTAATCCCAGACAGGTCAACTGTGTGTGTGTGTGTGTCTGCCTGCCTGTGAAAGAAACAATGCTTTTAGAGTATGCACACTCTTTACAACCCACATGACCACCTTTGGCAATCCTGCTGATGTCACCCACATAGAAATATATCTCTAGGACTACTGTAACCCAGTATTCTTTGTAGCGCGTGCTACAACTGCGTATTGCTTTAGTGTGATAAACTGGTTAGGTAGGAGTTCTATTCCAAGAAAGACCAACTGTGTGTGTGTCTCTGTCTGCCTGAAACAAAAAAGATGCTTTTTAGAGTATGCACACTCTTTACAATTCACATGACCACCTATGGCAATCCTGCTGATGTCACCCACCTAGGAGTACACATCTAGGAGTGCTGTAATGCAAAATTTGCCATTGCGCATGCTGTAACTGCATTTTGCTGTAGTGTGATAAACTAGTTAGGTAGGGGTTCTATTCCAAGAGAAACCAACTGTGTGTGTCTCTGTCTGCCTGAGACAAGAACAATGCTTTTTAGAGAACGCACACTATTTACAATTCACATGACCACCTTTAGCAATCCTGCTGATGTCTCCCACCTAGGAATACACCTCTAGGACTGCTATAATGCAATATTTTCCGTTACGTGTGCTGTAACTGCGTAATGCTGTAGTGTGATACATTAGTTAGGTAGGGGTTCTATTCCAGGACATGGCAGGTGTGTGTGTATGTGTGTTTGACTGTCAGAGCCTGTGTGGAGGTGGCTGTGAGTGTCTAACCACTGGACATGTTGGGGATCAGATTTTGCAATTTTCTTATATGGTATGTCACAATGTCCATCTCACAATGAGTATAGATGTCAGTCAGCCAAGGGACTGTGTTGGCAGGCCATACCCCTTCTTCTGGCAAAAGGCCTGGTGAACAAAGTATGCAAACCTACTATTACTCGGAATACGTCCTGAACCCATGTATCATGCACAAACACACTTGCCTAGAATATCCCGCTATGTTACTAGTACCTTGTACATTGATGACAGATAGTAGGCATGGTGTGATTGCAGTGGGCTGCAGAGGTCATGGCACCCTGTACAGCAGTACAATAGGCACATAATTGCGGACAATGTGCCTTCACTATGTTCCCCACTGGATACCTGCAACATATGTGGTGCCATCAAATGTGATCCACAGAGGCCATACGATGCTTTACACATGTGCCCTGTATGGACCGATACCACTGACACCAGGGAATACCTGTGCCATGCTATCAGTGCAGGTGCATGGTCAACCTGATGACTATAAGCAGGTTCTGCCACACCAGACCAGTACTGGCATATTGGAGGATAACAGTCTATGCACACAACATTTGCCAGCCAAACCAGGTACAACTGTACATGTCACTGTACATTATTGTGGGGCATACACATCCCAAGCAATGTCCATGTCAAGAACTATCAAACACAGACATGGCATGCATTGCAAAGCTATGGCCATACACAATGGTAACCAGGATGTCAGGACAGTTCATACAATACCCATCTGTGTGGGACATTGCAGACATTACACCCCTGTACCACACTGCACACCACTGTTGGGTGGCGTGATGCAAGGATTACCCCTCACCCAGCCTTGTACAGCCATCTTGCACAGCCAACCACTACACACACATGAAGCAATGCACACATGCATGTCAGTACTGGCACCTTGTGCCTGCATGTGGGTTATGATGCTCCCAACCACAGTCACTCCAAATATAACTCCCATTGGCATACCGACAGATGTCAAACACGTTCACATGCCCTAGCCCATAGATCCTCCGGTGTGGTGCATGTTGTACCTGTGCATTACTGCAGTGTGGCAAACTAAGTAGTTTGGGAGTGTATTTGTGGGCCTGGCAAAGAATGTCAATGTGAGTCAATTAGAGAGTGTGGTTGTGTTGACAATGACATCCGTTCATGTGGACAGCCATGTGTGCTACACCTAATGTATGTCTGCTATATCTCTGTTGCAGATGTCGCTCATCAACACACATATATGTTCTTACAGCACACCAACATGTCAGATTTGTGGCACATGGAGTAACTGCATGCACTTGTAATAGTAATGACTAGTCAGTCAGGTGTCTGAACCCCTGTACTGGTAGGTGTGTGACAGACGATGCTTAGGTTTTAGTCTCCAAGTCCTTCTGTGATATTATTAAAGTTAACAAAAGTGCCCGATGAGATAAAAACTCAACTCCAACTCCAATTTCCAAGCGGTTTATTGATCCAGGTAAAATACCTATTTTTAGGTACTATAGTATATATATGTGTATGTATATATATATATATATATATATATATATATATATATATATATATATGTGTGTATATATATATATATATATATATATGTATATATATATATATATATATATATATATATATATATGTGTGTGTGTGTATATATATATATATATATATATATATATATATATATATATATATATATTATGAGAAACCTCGATATCCCAAACAAATACAGAAACCACTGAACCCAAAAGGAAGCTGAAGAGCGTATAAGATTGTGAATATATTCAAACAACTGCCACGAGCTGTATAAAAGTCTAGTACCAGCGTCCGTAATTTTGATGAAAATGCCAACCACTTACTTCAAGTCCACAGACAAGCGATAAAGCCCTGAATCCAAAATACTCGTGGATGCTTTCAGTAATTCCACAATGAAAACGGTATAACCATGCGGTTCAAATCAAAAGAATCGTGCAATTGTAACCAGAACAAACGTTTAATGTGAGCGCTTTCACGGCCACAACGAGCCGCTTCTTCAGACAAACAGCAAAGCGCCACTAAAGCGCCAAATTTAAAACATAGCATTACAAATGCTCGTAACCCCTCCCACAAGCATTCAACATTACTTAAAGTGCCAGTGCTTCAAAGCATTAAATTATTAAAATAACATAACTGCTAAGATACCTCTCTGAATTGATATATTAAGTTAAAAACAAGATTAAACACACACAATGATATTGATAGCATCAGTGCCAAGATGTTGAAGATGTTGAAGAATTAACTGCGATGTATAAACATTTTAACAAGTCAAAAATAAGTTAAAAATAAGTTGAAAATACTACAGATAAGTTAGATGGAATCGTAAACAACTATGTAGCAGTCATCTAACTAATAACTCAAACATAACAAAGGACGAAGACTATAACTAATCTAAGTGTACAACAAAAAACAAAAAACAAATATACACACTATGATATGATCAAGTCAAACCATACTGGCTAACCGAAAAAAGCAATATGTTAATGACCAATTAATCGTAGAACCACCATTACTATAAATATGTGGAACAGTGATACTATCGTTCAACAATAAATATAACAAATGTCTTGAGCATTATAAAAGATTAAATATACAACAATACATACATGTATGTAAAACATCCGTACATATACACAACTGCTTAACTGTATTATGCGCACAAATGAACATATGTCCATAGCATGAATTATAAGGGGATCTAAGTATGCATATACGTGGACTCATGCGAACATAAGTCACACTGAAAAATGAAAAGGGGGGCTGCATAATGCACATTTTGTGCATGAAGTTATTTTATCAAAATATCATCCTAACAGTGATCTAAAATGTGTAATGTAACTAGGAAAGATTATTTAATTGAAAAGAAAAAATATACAGTATAGTGACCAATGTCTACGTATCTTATGATCTACCTCAGCGGTCTTCCTCTCAGATACGGTTTTATGGACAATACCTCGTTTAGACCCTTCTCTCTGTGTGCAGCCAACCTACACATCCACTTCAACTCTGCTTGTTCTGTAAGGTTGATTACATTGCCTAATCTAAGACTAGGCTCTATTACTTGGAACACCTGAAATAAGAAGGTGTGCGCTGCACCTTCTCTGAGAGTATGCTTAGCTAGTGCACTATACTCTTGTTTCCTAGCCAGGCAGTAACCATGATCCCGTATCCTCTCTCTGAGGGATCTATTGGTCTTGCCTACATAGAACAAGAAACATTCGACACAGTGGGCCACATATACAATGTTTCTGGTGTTACAGTCACTATTGCAATTTATTGTCCAAAGATGTCCCGAAACCGGATGTTTATAGTAGTGGGACTCATCTATAAATTTGCACTGCACACACTTCCCACATCTACTAGTCCTTTCAAAGCCTGTTCTCTCATGGAAAACGCTACGTCTGGTGCCACACAACAATCTCTTGAGGTTGAGCATGTTACTAAAGACAAAGTTGGGAATACGTCCCACTATATTAGTGATGTCATCTTCTACAGTGAGAATGTTCCAATGCTTGCAAATTATGGATTGAAGCTTCTCAGTGCCTTGGCCATACGGTAAAACAAAACCAATCGGTCTGTTACCAGAATAATCAATGGACCTGTCAGATGATCTTCCACCTCCCAATAAATACGGCTTGGCTCTATGCCCCCTTAGATCATGCATCTCTCTGTATGTTTTCTGAATTTCCTCCTGAGTGTATGCACGTGTCATAAGACCCTCACGCAAATCATTCAATCCTGCATCATAGTCATCACTTCTGGTGGAAAGGTTGGAAACTCTCATGGCTTGTCCCTTAATGATGTTCTTAAAGATGTGGGGGGGATGCATGCTGTCCCTGTGAAGGAATGAAGGTTTGTAGCAGGTTTTCCGATGTATCTTGGTGTTAATCATGCCTTCTGTCTTGAATATAGTAACATCCAAGAAATCAATGCTTACATTGTCAAAATTCATGGTGAACTTCAAAAAGGAGCTACTGAGGTTTAGAGTATTGTGAAAGGCTTTGATTTGATCGATGTTCCCTTCCCATAGAAAAAGAAGATCGTCCACAAACCTCTTATAAAATAAGATATGCGGATTGTGAATGATGTAAGCCTCTTCGAAGGTCGCCATGACCAAGTTGGCATAGCTGTTTGCACAGCTAGTGCCTTAGAGCCCTTTCACCTTATAACAATGCGTTAGGTACAGAAAAATATTGTTCTCTAGGACTGTTTCCATGAGTAATGTTATAAAATCAATCCTATCATCCTCAAACTCAGAGTGACCCCTAAGGTACAATTGTAGCATTTGAATGCCCTCATCATTGGGGATGCACGTAAACAATGAAGTTACATCCATGGTCACAAAAACTGCTGAGTTAATCCTAGCTCTATCTAGAGTACATATTGACATATGGAGCTCCCTCAAAAGATGCTCAGTGTCTTGTAGGATGTACGATGATTTCTTGATAGTTTGTTTGAGCTCATGATCCAAAAACATAGACAATGGCTCAGTGAGCCAACCAGCTCCTGCCACTATGGGTCTAAAGGAGGGTTGGAACAAATTCTTGTGTATTTTCGGTAACCCCGAAATAGTGGGAATAACAGGGTGGTCAACCAACATGAAATTGTGGAGGTCCTCTGATAAGTAACCAGCAACCTTGCATTCTAATAAGGTACGATTGAACTTCTCTTGCATATTCTTAACTATATCCACAGAGACCTGCTCATAGGCTTCATCATTCAACATGTTGGACATCCCATTATGATAATAAATGGAGTCCAAAACAACCACAGAACCTCATTTATCTGCTGGCCGCACCGTTATGCTATTATTTCTCCTAAGGCTATTCAAAGCTTCCATTTGTGGTCTAGTTAAGTTCTCAGGCATACTATATTCAGATAATTGCTGTGATTCATACACATCCTTCTCCACAGCTTTCACAAATATGTCTACATTGGGATTAAACGGTGGCATAAATACACTTTTCCTCTTGAACGTGGTAGGCTCATATATGTTGTCATCATTATAAAGTAACTTCAATCCAATATTTCTGGCAAAAGTTCTTATCGCTAGGATGGATTGACTAGGATCAATACTGGATGTGGGTATAAACGACATGCCCTTGTTCAATACCTCAATTTCTGATTCAGATAACACATAATCAGAGATGTTGTAGATCAATTGGTTTGACCCCAAAAATTCTGAAGAGTTTGTTGTACATTCGGGGGAGGGGGTGCATCTTTCCTCTTGGCCCCCCGTGCATGATCGTTCTCTAGCGACCTTTTCCGATTCAGACGAATGGGAAAAGGAGCTTCAGTGGGATTATGCATTTCAATTCTCTCTAGCTGTATTTTCCTTCTAACTGTCCCTGCTAGAGATGTACAGGTGGAAACTTCATTGTCACTCATGACAATCGCTGTTCCAGTGGTGTTCTCACATGGGGTAGTATACACAGAGGAAGCTGCATTCCCCACAGGTGATCGCATGTCATCCAATGTGACTGCTGGAGTATCTTCCTGAATAAAGGCTGGAACCACGTTGCCATGTTTATTTGGTGGAATCAGCTCTGGATTGGAGGTCCCATTCCCTAAACCATTAGGTGGACCACAATGCACAGCGGAACCCATGCTATTTCCTGTGCTAGATGCAATAACAGTAGTGGTAGCATCTCCATTGATGTTTGTCAATCTACTGGCACCAGGAGTAGCTCTGGGATATGCTCCCCTACGCTGATTATTCCAAGGTTTCCTACCTATCAGCGTAGGGGAGCATATCCCAGAGCTGCCTGGTGCCAGTGGAAGCTCCCGACAAGCATCAATGGAAACCTTTACCACTCCTGACAGCCCATCTAGCACGAAAATAGCATGGAGTCGCTTGTGTACCAATGATACTGTAGTTTTAGAGAATAAGGACCTCAGCTCAGAGAGCTGATTCCACCAAGTAAGCATGGCGCCAGCTGTCGAGATACTCCAGCAGTCACGTAGATGACATGCGATCACCTGGCGCTTCCTGCAATATACCCAGCAATGGCACCACTGAAACGACAATGCATAGTGACTGTCCCTACCAGCACATCTGGCGAGAACAATTGAGAAAACCAGCAAGCACTGGCTTTCCTTTTCCATTGATGAAAAATGCATGTTAAACTTTTTCCCGGGCCAAATTTTTCCCCAAAAAACCTTCAAAGGTAGAAGCAATTTTTGTTTTTTTTTATTTGAAAAAATGAATTTTAAAATTAATTAAAATTTTTCCAAAAAAATTTTTTGGGCCTGGTTTTAAATTTAAAGGGATTTTTCCCAAAGTTTTATTGTAAGCCATTAAAATTTTTATCTTTTTAAGCATAATGTAAACTAGGAAATTTTGGAATTTAATTTTTTGGCATAATGAAACAACACGGGGTAAAAAAATAAAAAACAAATAAATTTCTGGTAATTTTTTAACCCCTGGAAAATGGGGTTTTTTCAACATGTTAATTTAAAACCCTTTTTATAAATTTGAAATCCTAAAGACTAAACCCAAAAAGCCCTTTTTTAAAACCTAAATTTCCCCTTTTTTTTTCCAATTGTATTTTTACAAAAATTAAAACCCCTTTTTATGTACAAATTCACCTTTACAGGAAAGCTCCCCTCTAAGAAAGCTAAACATTTTCCCCAAAAGGACCAATAAAAAGCCACATTTTGGGCCTAACCTTGTTTGCCCTGGGACATTAAAGGTCTTCCAAGTTTCAGTTGGGGTTACTTTTAAAACATTTACCCAATTGGGGTTTTTCTTTTCACCCTAAAATGAAAAGAAAGGAATATTTGCTTTTAATTATTTTTCAGACATCTAAACCAATATTTTAAAAGAATTTTTGGTTCATCTTTTTTTGTGGAAAACCAAAAAAAATCAAAAGAGGGGTAATTTAAAAAAGGGGCACCTTTTAAAAATTAAATAAACATTGGAAATTTTTCAATGCAACAAGAAAAAAGGCCCTTAAAATTTTGTACATAGACCCATTATTTTGGGGGAAAATTTTTTTTTCATTAAAAACTTTTGGTTGCCCTTTTTTAAAAATTTTGTTTTTTTTTAAATAAAAAATTTCAAAAAACATAAAACTATTTAAAGTTTTTAAAAACTGCATCATGTTATTTTCCAAAAGTTTTGTTTATTTTTGGGCCTTTTTAAGCTTTTTAAAGGAATTTTAAGCAAACATTTTATAAATTTAAAAGCCCTTAAAATTTTTTAAATTACCTAAAATTATAAATTTTAATTTTTTTCCCCTTAACCAGACTTGGTTTTTTTAGGAAGTGTGTTTGATTCCACTAACCTGTTTTATCTTTGAAAAAAATTTTTTAACACCAAACATTGTATAAAATTTGGGTTTTTTTAACAAAACAATTCCCAAAAAGGATCAATTGGTTTTTTAAAATTTAACCACTGGGGGACGTGTTATTGGGGTTCCAATTTTAAACCCATATTTTTTAAATTTTGCAGGGGGAAAAAAGGCCTGGTAAGGGTTTTAAAATTTTTTTTAACTTTGGAATTTTCATTAGGGAAAGTACATTTCACTTTATTTTCTTTTGAAATGTTTTCATTTTTAAATTTCCTTTTACTGTTTCAAATTTAATATTCCAAAATTTATATTGGGGGCCACCATTCATGGCATTTATATAATTTAATATTTTATATAATTTTAAAAAATTATATTTATATTTTTATAATATATTATTTTATATTTAAAATTTACCGAACAAAAAAATGCCAAAAAAAGTAAAAATGGGTTTAAAAGGGCATTAAAACATTTGGTAATTGGGAGTTTTGGAGATTAATAGTTAATTTTAATTTTTTGTTTTTGGGGTTGTATTAGGGGGGAGCTTAATGTTATGTTTTAGGGTTTTTTGGGGTTAAAATTATGCTAATATTGTTTATTAAATTTGTTATTTTCAATTTTTCTTTTTTTTGGCTTTGGGAAAATTTTTTTTTTTAAAGCGGGTTTTTTTTCCATTTAAATTTTTGGCCTTTTTGGTTCTAAATTTATTTGGGGTTTTTTCTTCATTTTTCGGTAGTTATTTTAATTTTAATAATTTAAATTTAATAATTAAATTTAATTAAAATTTTAAATTTTTGGTGGGTGGGTTTTTGGTTTTGTCAAAGCCCCCGGGAAAAACCTTCCGTTCTGGGTTTATTTTGCTTATGTTATACCTTTTTTTGAAATGAAACCCCTCCTTAAAAATTTAATTTTCTTTCAGGGACTTGAAATTTTTCATTCAATTCAAAATGGATTTTCTGGGGTTATCAAGCTGTATTTGGGGGGTTAACCCAAAACACAACCCCTTATTTCCTTTCCCTTTGGGTTTTGGTTTCCCAAAAAATATTTTTAAATGATATATTTATATTTTTTACACACCCCTAAATTATTATTTATAAATATATTATATAATATTTTAATTAAAAAGGGTTTATACAAAATTTTAAAAAGAACCAAAGAAAACAAACCGGGTTTTTAATGGGGCAGTTGAAAAGTCAAGAAACCGACTTTTAAATTTTTTATTAAATGGAATTTAAAAAAATTAATTTAAAAGGGGTGGTGAAGTTCAATGACAGAAACTGTTTGGGTTTTTTTAAAAAAAAGGTTTTTTAATTGGATTTTCCATAGGGGAACCTTATTAGGGGGTTTTGGGAAAATTTACATTTTTTTATTTTAATGTAATTTAAAATTTGCGGGTTTTGGTTTTTCCCCTTTTTTGTTTTTCTTTTTGGAAGGTTTTAAGGGTTTTGTTTTTATTTTCTTTTGGTTTTTGGGCAGAAATTTTTTTTAATTTGGTTTTTGGTGTGGTTTATTTCTTTCCCCGTTTTACGGGCGGTTAAAATTTGAAACCCCTAAATAACATATAATTTATAAATTTAATTTTTAAAATTATAATATTATTTTATAATAAATAAATTGTTTGTTGGGGTGTTGTTGTTTGTTTCTTAAAAAATCTCCCCCAAATTTTTCCTTAACATCCCCCCTTGTTTTAATGGTTGATGGGAACATCCTTTTTATTTTTGGACCCCCCGGGAAATTCCCTCCGGGGTTTAAATTTTAATTGAAAAAAATTTTCCCCCGGTTATCCGTGGGTGTAATATGTTTTCATTTTACGGGTTACATGGTAAAGGTATTAAAACTGGGGTTCTGGGAAATTCCCCCTCATTTTTGGGGTTTCTTTAAATTTTTCCATTGTTCTTTTTTTTATTTATATATAATATAATTTTTAAAAAAAATTTTTAAACCCGATATCCATTCTTTTCCAGTGGGATTCTTAACCCCAACACCCAACCTTTCACATTGGACTCCCTTTTTTGTTTAACCCCATCCCAATTTATTTGACTCCCCTTTTTTAAGTATTTAAAAAAATTTTCCCCTTTTTTTTAGTCCACAAACATTTCATTCAACCAAAAAAAAATTTAACAAATTTTTTGGGTTTTTCCCCTGGGGAAAGCCTGTTTTTAGCAAGTTAAACCTAACTTATTAACCCTTTCTTATTCCCTGCCCCTAAAAAAATAATATGAAAGTGGGAAGCACCGGGAACATGAGAACCCTTTTATATCCTTTTTTATTTCTTTTAAAAAAAGGGTTTTTAATTGGTTCCCTAAAGGGATAAGGGGAAAATTTAAATTTTGGGGAAAATTCCCCAAAAATTTTTTAATTTTTCCCCACATGCTTGTTGTTTAAAAACTTTGATTTTACAGTTTGGCCCTTTTCTTCTCACAACCTAAAAAATTCTATTCTATTGGGGTTTGTAAGGGGATAATTAGGGTTTTTAATGTTGGGGAAAGTTTAACCCCAAAAAACTTTAAAATATTGATATTTTTTGGCATTGGGGTGAGGGATTATACTTTTTCAAACTGCTGCCTCCAAGGGTCCAATTTAAAAACCGCCCTTCCAACCCTTTAACCGGGGCTGGTTTTTATCCCAAAAATTCCTTCCCCCCCTTTTTTTAAAAATTCCATACCACCTTTTCCCCGGAGGCAGGGAAAAGAAAAAAAAATTTTCCCCTTCCCCAAAATTAAAAGGGGAGTATTTTCCCAACCCCGAAGGAAAGCCGAAATTTTGGGGTTTAAAAAGGCAATGGGCCAAAACCACAAAAGGGGGGGGGGGGGGGGGGGGGGGGGGGAGGGGGGGGGGGGGGAGGGGGGGGGGGGGGGGGGGGGGGGGGGGGGGGGGGGGGGGGGGGGGGGGGGGGGGGTGGGGGGGGAAAAAAAACAAGAAAAAAGAAAAGGAAAAAAAAAAAAAAAAAAAAAAAAAAAAAAAAAAAAAAAACAAAAAAAAAAAAAAAAAAAAAAAATAGTGCAAAAAAAAAAAAAAAAAAAAAAAAAAAAAAAAAAAAAAAAAAAAAAAAAAAAAAAAAAAGAAAATTAAAAAAATTTAAAAAAAATAAAAAACAAAATTTTTACCCAAAAAACCCAATTTTTATAAAAAAAATTTAAAAATTTTTTCAAAAAAATTTTTGGGGAATGGCATGACATATACCAGCCCTTTTTTAAAATTTTTCAAAAAAAAGGAGTTGGTTCTTAGCAAATCAACAATGTTACTCCCACTGGTAATATCCTGCCTGTGGTGTGAGTATCAGTGCTTTGCTCACTCCTGCCCAGCTGGATATGACATACGCTGACAGCGCTATATAATACTGGGGTTGCTGTCGATTCCCTTCTCATTCCTTTTGTATGCTTTATTGTTCCATTGTTCTTTCTTCATATATATATATATATATATATATATATATATATATATATATATATATATATTATATATCTGTATATACTTATATACGTTTCCTATGCTGGGCACTGCTTAGACCCGAGCAAGTGCACCCAGACTTGCTTACTGGTACTTATATGTGTTTACTGCTGCTTATTTGTGCTTACACCTACTTACTAGTACCTAATTCATTATGACAGCGCCACTTTGCTTGAATGATATTTAAGTTAAATATCTCATGTGTTACTCTTATGTCAGTTTTACAGCAAAACGATATTCATTCTACATGGAAAATTATATGTGCTATTGTTGGGTTTGAATCCTGAATGCCTGTTTGTTAGCCGGATGCTCTAAACACTACACTATTGAGACTTACGTTGATTCCGCATGTTTTTCTCTATTTGAATGAATATGATGTGTAAGCTATGCTCGGCGGAGGGCAGCGACATGCAGACACACTGCGCTTTGCATATACCTTTGATATTGTAGCAATTTAAATGTATAATAGTTACATAGGGATAGGGAATCTAATTGTGAAAGTTCTAGGGACAATGTTCGACATTCCACTACATGCTTGTGTGTTTACTACTTTGATTTTATTTCACTGTTCGTGGACACTCTTGTATGCTTAGCATACATTTCATTATCCATGGACAATGAATTACTGACTTACTATTAGGGGCGGGCTCTGCTAGTAGGCATAATAGGTTTTGCAAGTGTTGGGGCATGTTTACACTTCCATAGAGCACTTGTACACACCCCCTGCACTTGCATATGTTTCCTGTGCACGTCATTGGTGTGACGGCATGCCGTCATACATATTCATATGGCGCTGCTGCGCCATCTGTAGTGAGGATGCTCGGCGCAAGGCTAAAACCGTCCTTGCGCCGAGCTTCTTGAATCCCGGGGACTGTTTTTATCAAATACTTCTTGCATTTTTGTAAACTATTCTGTATATCCACCTGTCAAAAGGAGGACAGGTTGAATAGAAAAAGAAAAAATGTTTCTGCTGTCAGTAGATAAACAGGTTTGGAGTATATATTACCACAATGCAGAAGAAAGCCAGATGGTGCTAAAAATGGCAATGCCATACAGCAAAAAAGGAATGATTACTAATATACAGTTTTACCATCATTTATAGATTTATTTTTTCAATTTTGGAGAATGGCATGACATATACCAGCTAATTTCTCAAAGGAGTGTTTGAAGAAATGGAAGAAGGTATGATCATTCTGAGCTAAAGTTAGAGTGTTATTACCATAGTTTTGTAGTACTGGAACACATGGTAACAGAAGAGGTTGTGCAAAAGATATCAGAAGCATGACTATATAAGTTAAAGTGTAAAATAACAGTATCATCAACAATTTAGCTCTAAGAGAGTCTAATAAAAAGGCAAGTATTTATATGGAAGGCAATTACCTTAGATCAGTGAAGGTTTATAGGCCTTATAATAAAACAAGAAATGCCTCTGGATATAGAGGAGATTGTTGGGAGGAGTGATGGTAGGAATCTGCACCAGCTGCATTATCAAATTTTAGTTCCATTATTAGGAGCAAAACAGTGGGCCCTGCTAAAGAAAATGATGTAATAATTTGATTTTTATTCATTTGCCATTTGTTAACCAGGTTGGTCTGGCTGGGCGGATGCCTTTTTTCAGCAGAGACCTGAGGAGAACAGCACCAGATAACATAGAAAACAATTAGTAACAAAAGAGCAATACAGATAAAAGCAATAACATAAAATGAGAATCATATACTTTTTAACATTCATTATAATGGCAGATTTAGTAATCTTAAAATAGCATATAAATGATGTAGTTATAAGATAAGTAATATGAGGAAAGGAAAAGGATGGCTAGTAAGTAGGCTATGTTTTCTTATAGTGGGGAGTCATGTAAGGGAGAAATAGTGAGGAAAGAGAAAGATAAGGGTAATGAAGAGACATAGGTGAGAGATGTCTGATACAGTGCATAGAGATTAAGAAAGAGGTACATTGTTACTGAATAGGAAGTAGAAACATGCAACCAAAAGAGATTAAGGTGAAGGAAAAGGAGACAGAGGCTAGGCCGGAGAAGAAAAGGCTGGGGCAGAAATGACTCAAGTAGGGTCTTTACAGGGGAAGGTCCAGGAGTTGATTAGGTAGTCCTTTAGAACTAGTTTTAAATTGGGAGAATTTTGAAGAGTTCTGATGTAGATTGGGAGCTTGTTTCAAGATGTGGTGACTACATGACTGCAAAAGCTTTTTCCTATGGATTTATTAGAGTTGGAAATTTGGAGAAGGTGTTGGTCTGAGCTACGAAGTTCCCATTGAGGGATGTAGGGGAAGATAAGAGTTGATAGTGAAGGACAGGCTAAGGGTTCTTGTAAGATGGAATGAGTCAAGAGAAGTTGAGGTAGAAGGAGTTGGTTATGGAACTCTAGCCATTGAAGTTTTGTTAAGGAGAGGCTGTGGTGTGAGTGATATGGGAGATTTGTGACGAATCCTGCAACTTTATTATATGTTAGCTCAAGTTTGTTTAAGAGATTTTTTGGAAGGTGGTAAATACAGGGGCGGCATATAGTAAGGTAGGTAGGAGGTAGGCTTGAGCAAGGAATACTTTGGATTCTTGAGTGAGGAATTTTTTTATTTCTGTATAGCAATCCTAGTTTTTGTTGGGTTTTTTTGATGCAGTTGTTGATGTGGGCATCAAATTTTAGTTTGTCGTCTATGAGTATACCAAGAAGTTTAGTATGAGACTCGACTTGAATAGTTATGCTGTTTAGGGAAGAGATGGAGAAGGAAGATCTGAGGTGTTGGAGGGGTTTGGGAAGGAAAATAAGAAGTTTAGTTTTGTTAGGGCTAAGTAGTAGTTGGTTAATGGTGAGCCATCTTTCAACTTAGTGTAGTGTGTCTTGTGTGAGCGTATGTAGGTTAGATAGATTGTCAGAGGTGGAGATGATTGTAGAGTCATCTGCATATTGTATGAGTGTAGAGTGAAAGCAGGATTGGAAGAGATCATTAGTAAAAATGTTAGAAAGAAGGGGACCCAAGATTGAGCCCTGGGGGGCTCCAGTAAGAATGGGAAGAAATGGAGAAGTAGCTGGCATCTATTTGACAGATTGAGATCTACTAGATAGGTATGACGAGAACCAATTAAGGGTGGAGGTAGAAAGGTTAAATGAAGCAAGTTTGGAGAGCAGAAGTTTATGAGAAACAGTGCCGAAAGCCTTAGAGAGGTCAAGGAAGAGGGAAGAGACTAGTTTGTTGTTATTGAGAGAAGTGGAGATAGAGTAAGTAAAGGACAGTAGTGCGGTAGTAGTACTATGATGAGGGTGAAAGCCATGTTGGGTAGGGGTGATGAGATTTTCCTGAATGAGATGTGCAATGAGCTGTTTGTGAATAGATTTTTCTAGGATCTTTGAAATAGGGGATAAAATAGCAATAGGCCTGAAATTTGAGGGGTCGGTGGAATTACCGCCTTTATGCAGGTGTATAATGTAGGCCTTTTTCCATATTTGGGGGACTAGGCTTTCCTGAATGGACCGATTAATAAGTATGGAGACTGAATAGACTATGGAGGGGGCTACTAGTTTGAGTTATAAGAGAGGCAGGTTATCAGCTGAAGGGGAGAAGGGTTTAAGCTTGCAGAGTCGGAATCTGATGATGGTTGTGGGGATAGGCTTAATCGAAAAGGTGGTTTGGCTGGAGGGAAGGGGTGGGATGTCATGGTTAGTGTTTGATTAGTTTCTGTATATAATCTATGAAGGAGTTGAGTAATGTGTCAGTTTCAAGGGGGGAGCTGTTTGAAAAGGGAAGGGTTACCTGAGTATAAAAGCTTATTAATGGTATTCCAGAATCTGTTGCGATTGGAGTGGATTTTTTTTCCGGAGTTCAGGTAGAAGATTTTCTTATCAAGGGTGATTTATTTTTTTTTTGTGTTGTTTCGGAGCTCTCTATAATGCTGGAGGTTGGAAGGGGTTTTGAATTTGTTCCAGGTTTTCCATGCAGAGTCTCTTTTCTGCATGAGAGAGAGAGTGGCTTTAGTAATCATTGGAGCAAAGTTTGTTTTAACTCGAACTTTTGTAGGAGGGGCTAGGGAGTTAAAAGTTTTAAGGAATATACTGTTAAATGTGAGAACAACTTCTTCAAGAGGGAGGTGCTGGAGATAGGACCAGTTTATTGATGAGAGTGTTTGATTAAATAAATCAGGGTTTAAGTTGGATAGATTATGACAGTCCCTGTATATGTGTGTCTTAGAGGGTTGGGACAGCTGACAGTGTATAGAGATACGGTAATTATCACTAAGTGTGTCATGGAGAATAGAGGGGTTGTGATAATGATTGGGATAGGAGGTAAGTATCCAGTCTATACTGGACCTGGTATTGGAGTGTTGATTCATACGAGTTGGGGAGGAGATCAGTTAGGTGAAGCCATATAGATTAATGCTAGCATTGGTGGAGTTTTTGGTGAGAGAATTCCAGTCAATATTAACATCTCCTATTATAATGGTTTCATAGGAGATAGATTCAGAGATCCAGCCAAGAAATGGCACTAGCATGGGGATATTGTTGCCAGGAGGTATGTAAATGGTAGCGATGGCAATCTTTTTATGATAATTTAGGTTACAATTAACTATGAGGATGTCGGCTGGGTGGAAACTAGGAGGGGAGTATGGTAAGGGATGAAGAGAGAGGGTTTCTGAGTAGATGATAGCTACCCCAACACCTTTTTCAGTGGGCCTGTCCTGTCAGAAGATATTATACCCAGGTGGGAGCATTTTTTTGTTTGATATGTGAAGGTTTAGCCATGTTTCACAGATGCAAAGGATATCTGGGGAGTGTAATGTTGTCCAAGAGTGAAGATCAGGGAGTTCACTTACTGTACTATGGATATTGAGACGTAGGAGTTTAAGGAGCTTAGCAGAAGAGATAAGCTGAGATGGAGTGGGAATCTGGGTGGAGGTGGACAAAGGGGGTGTTGAGGGGTCAGATAAGTTGGCTGGATAACTGGGGTTGGGATGAATATCTCCTGCATAAAGTAGGATAAGAATCATGAGAAAATGGGTATATCTAACAGGGTGAAGTAGATGGAGTTTGGATTTGAGTTTAGGGAGGTGGGAGAGTTTAGGAGAGAGTTTGTGTTTGAATAATTGTAAGAAATGATGAGAGAAATGAGAAGATAGTATGTGGAAGGAGTGTGGTGTTGAATTATGTGAAGACAGGGGAGGAATGGTGGGACTAGAGGATTGGTTAGGTAGTGGTCTTTGGTAGGATGTGATTAGTGAGAGAACAGTAAGTAGAGGCATTGAAAGGAGAAGATGTAGGAGCATGTCTTAGCTGTAGGGAGGTAAGAGGAATGCTTCAGTAGGGGTATGAGAATAGGAAAAGAATATGGTAGGGTAAAGTATTGGATTTAGTGGGAGAGTGGTTGGAAGTATGAGTAATAGGAGGCATGGGGATGGAGGAGAACAGTTGAGTGAGGTAGACATGGAGGGAGTGGCAGTAAAAAAGAAAATTTAATGGGTGTGGATGAGGAAATGGGGTGTGGTCAGAACAGGATGAGAATAAATGTAATTGAAGTGTGTGTGGGTAGAAATGGGGGTAGGGTAGGGGAGCAAAGCGAGCCCGAGTGTCAGTGAAGGCGAACAGAGCAGGGCTAAGCCAGCCAGGAAGAGAAGTGACCACCAAAAAACAATCAGTAAGTATATTGAGGACTAGGAAACTGCAGCAAAAGCAAAACATGGATAAGCGCTCTTTATAATTGCTTTAATCTATGAAGGAAAGGCAATTACGCAGTTGTATTTAAAGAAAACAAGTAAACTCTGTGGGGCAATAGGTGCACTTGTTTAGGAGGTCTATAAGTGAGAGTCTAATAAACTTAAAGTACTATTTAAATGTGTTTACTGGGAGATTAGTTCAGATTCCATGTAAGTGCAGTGAGATAAGGTAAGGGTAGCATAGACAGGGAGGCCTAGGTATTATAGCTAGTACTGAATAAAAGTGTCAGTGAAGGATGACAGAAGCTTCCTTCTCAGTGGGTTTTCTGTGAATTGTGACACAAATGAGTTGCATGTTTAGGATTGCTGCTTAAGTTTATTTGGTGATGTGTCCTTGGAAAAGAAACCCGGTTACAAAGTGAAATTCTTCTGAATTTTCTTTTATTTTTACTATAGCCTGAGGGATGCAAGCTATTACAGACAATCCTTGCAGTGAAAGCAGTGGGACATGAACAGAAGTATAAGGTAAATTAATTTATTTGTTTATTTTTGCACAGCATCCTGAGTGATACTGCTTATAAGAGTACTGCAGATGACCTGCTAGAGGACTGACACATGAGCCAGTTTATTCTTCGTTTGGGAAGAACTGGTTCCTTGTTTCTTTATGCTCATACCTTATCCTGATGGAGTGTTATGCTAAAGAGTGCTATTGATGATGCTAAAGAAGGTAGAGTGGATATCACAAAGCTAGAAAAAAGGATAGGAGAGAACTTGAATTGTAGATGGACTTCCTGAATCTGGCCAATGTCCAGATATAAACAGCCTCCTATTAAAGCATGCTGGATAGATAATAAAAAACAGTATAAGTGGACAAATTTAAAACCTGCAAATACACATTTAATGTGCTGGTGGAAGAGCTTATCTTTAGATAGTAAGAAAAAGAAGCCATTGGCCATCAAAAGCATCTAAGTGTCAGGTGGCTGTAATCAGTAAAGTTCTTTTTAGAATATTGGAGTTAAATTCCAGAAAAACACCACTGCTTACAGAAAGCAGTAATAGGGAATGAATTCAACTGGGGAAAAAGGTGTGATTCATGGTCGTTTTTTGTATGAATTCCATAAATTAGAGCACTGCTTGCAAGATCTTTAAATAAATGGTTTAACCATCTCAGTTAATTTATGTACGGTTTCCATCTGCACTGCTACCACCCATGTTTGACTAGCATTCTATGTAGCAAAAAGCCTTATGGGAGAGGATAGAACTGAGAGCCTAAGGCCAGCTGACTTCTGTGGGAGGAAGGCCAAGAATAGACCCTTTGATGCTGAGTCCCATTGTAGGAGCCATGGAAATCACAAGATCAGGGCCTGCTATAGTCATAGCCTCTATGGATCTCCTATGCCTCTGCTGTGATCATGTCATTGCTCATTAATTGTCAGAGACAAAAAGTACAATAACACAACAGGAAGTGCTATTGTAGTGGCACAGGGAGATACAGTCCTGCCAACAGAACAGGTAACCCAGGTTCAATTAGTAGTTTGTGTGTCTGAGGCCCTTTCAGGGAAGTAAGGGCATATATTGAGGCATTCCCCATGGGGAGGAGGGATCAATGTGGGGAAGGGGTAAATGAATAAATCCACCCAGATGCACTTAAGTAATGCACTGGCTCCACAGCCTTAGAACAGAGACTGGCTGAGGACAGTAGGAGAGCTTGGAAGACCCTGCAATGGACTCAGTTAAGAATAACAAAAAATATTGCAAGCAAGAACACAGGTAGAGTGGAGGCACATTGTGATTAATTATCTTAAACAACATTTTTTTATTATAACTCATACTTTTGCACCTAAAACAGATGAGCACTCATTGGTTACAACATAATTGTTCCTACCATAAAAGTGGGTGGATAAATTATTTTTTATTTAACAGTTGTTGACTGTGAAAGTCCGACTAAGGCAGAGCCTAAATGTCTTTTGGAATGTGGGGAGAAACCCATGTGAACACAGAGAGGACATGCAGACTCTGCACAAAAGGCAACAGCTGAGAATCAAACCAGAGAACCTCTTGCTATGAGAGTGTGTTAACCGTTGCACCACTGCACCGCCCACAACAGCAACATTTTTTATATAGGTGAATGTAATATGCCAACCTTTATAGAGGCTACAGAAATTATTAGGGTAAATCATAAAGTGCAGTTTTAAAGCAGATGCTAAATCGCCACTTTTACAAGGACAGTCAGTTGACTTGCAATAGATTTTACAATATATACCTCCCTATTATTTAAATAGTATAATGCTATGTTGAGGTGGTGTTTTTTTAGACATACAGTAAGTCCAACAGTACAGTTTTGGTGTGATTATCAGCTTGCCTCTGGTGTTATGTAATGATGTAATATTATTTAGATCTGACTTTCCTTCTGGTAGAGGAAGCCAAATGATAAGCAGAAATGTGAGGTGGTTTTGTAGATGCTGAATGTACTGTGTAACAGGTACCGTACAGAGAACATTTCAGTGACAGTATGACAGAAATGTAGTTTATCAACAGAACCTCAGATCTGTTTATATGCTCAGCAGAAGAATACTGCATAGAGAAAGGAAACTGGAAGAGCAGTGTTTGGGTGCAACATTTATTTTAACCTCCTACAAGGTGTCTGTGGATAGATACACTGCTGGGGTAAAAGAGGAGCACAGGGCAAGTAAAGGGCAATGCAGAGTGGCACTGTATACCATAAAGCATGCAAATCTCAAGCAGCTCTCATTAGGAACACAATAGTGACTGTCAGGGAAGCACAGCATAGCTGATGTATGTGATACATTTCATTTGCGAGTCTGGCACTTTCCAGAAAGGGGTTTTGTGTGTGTGTGTGTGTGTGTGTGTGTGTGTGTGTGTGTGTGTGTGTGTGTGTATACATATATATATATATATATATATATATATATATATATATATATATATATATATATATATATATACACACACACACACACACACACACACACACACACACACACACACACACACACACACACACAAACACACTCTGTATCCTTCCCTTATTAGACACATTACTGAGTACAATGCCCCTTTTGGCATGTACCTAACAAAGCACATGCAGCAGCTGAAGAGACCACAGATGTTCCTTACCAGGAGAATCCGGGGCCTGAAACATCTACCCTACACAGATAGGCTAAAGGCCCTGTCCCTCTATTCAGTCTCCTACAGACACCTCAGAGGTGACATCTGTCTGGCATACAAAGCAATCTCAGACCCCATCTTGATCGGACAAGCAGTGTACCTCATTAACCCGTTCAGTGGTGGCTGGTGACTTCAAATCACAGGGGGGCTGCAGGAGACAGCTGAATGGGTGGGGTCAAGGGGAGGGGGTGTGGTCAACCAGAAAGAGGAGGAGCTATGCACAAAACCACAAAAAACTAACTTTAATTAAATACACTGCCCTGGTTGGCAAATCATCATTATGAAAGTCCAATAAAGACAAATATAAGTGTAGAAGAATAAAAATATTTCAGTGCATTGGCTGCATGACAGCTTACTTAATATCTAGATGGAAACAAAAGGTTGTGAGGCATGAAAAAATAAATTACTTTTTAAATACATTACTGGAATGCCAGTCAAAATCAAGTATAAGAAAAACCAGAAGCACTCAACTCAAACCACTTCTCCTTGCACTGCAGTTCTAATTATAATATATTCAGCTTTATTAAAGTACCAAGTAACATGCTGAAAGTAGAAATCTATGTGATGCCCCCACTTGTAAAAATGTTTCTTATCCAAAAATGACCTGCTGCCTGACAACTTGTTTTATGGGGAAAACATGATAAAAGTAAAAAATGAAAAGCAAACAAGAAACAAGATCAAGATACATTGCTTAAAGGATTACTGTACAGGTTATGGACCACACATGATTGGCATTCTGTTTAGTTTACGGGTAAAGTCTGTAGAGATGACTGGAAGTCTCCAACAAGTGTAATGAGCTTTTTAAAATAATGGAATCCTGTCCTTTAATACCCAAGGCTTATACATTATCTAGTCAAGTATTCTCTGCATGGCAACAACAGAAAGGCTTTCAATGTTGGCAATTCTTTAACAGTATGCTTATTAAAGCTTACTTGCATCTTACGATCTCAGACAAGCTTACCTTATGGTCATTAAAGCATTGCTACTTAAACACAAAGCAACAGGCACTTTGAGTAATAAGCATAAATCTGAGTAATAAGCATAAATCAACAGTACAAAAATAGTTCAGAAACCAGATCATTCTGCAAAATCAAGGACAGATGAAAAGCCACTGTAGTACTTATGCAGTGTGTCCTCCCCATCCAAGGTAGATACAACTACTCCTTGCCTTGCTTGGACACATCAAGAGTCACTACATGGGGGAGTGGGGTGCAACAAGCATATCACAATTTGAAATCTCTCTGGCTGACTGTGATGGCCCTGACACATTTGTCATACCTCTCAACCTCAAGAGCAAGAAATATGGACAAAGCCATACACAGAAGTGGGACAAAGGCCCAAAAATAAGGACAATTTTTAAATATTGCTTGAATAAACTTAGAAAGATAATAGAATAGGTCTTGCATTAGTATGAATTTTCTGAAGGGTATAACATCTGAAACTCAAATGTCTGTCATTTTCTAACTTCAGTCTTTAGTGATTTGTCACTAACTTGCCAAAAAACACAACTTTATGAAAAATGGACCAAAAATGTGATGCAAAAATATAAAATAGACACGCAATACAGCTGCTACCTGTCAAAAAAGGGACACTCTAATATTAGTACTGCTACCTTGAGCAGCTGACAAAATAAAAGAATCTACATGCATTTCAAGTAATCTATAACTTTGATTATTACAGTTATTTCTTAATTGTAAACCCTCCATGTTTTCTTCCAAAATTGCTATTTTGCGGAGGGATTATTAGGGGGAAGAGCAACATTTTGAGCCAAAAATTTAGACAGTTGAGAGGTTGGCTATGCCTAATTCTATAAAGTAATTTATTTGCATGTACCTCTCAACCTGTTAATGCAGTAAATCTGAACAAGGCCAAATATATTGGGAGCACATATAAACAGTACTAAAAATTGCTCTTGTATAAATTGAGACAGTTGATAGAACAGCTCTTACTTTAACATGCATTTTTCTGAAGGTTATGAAGTCTGAAACTTATTATTTAGTGACTTAATTCCTAAATGATTTGCCAGAAAACTACAAATTTTATGAAGAACAAACCAAAAATAAGAAGCAAAAATCTATTCATTCTTTGAAAATCTGGACAGTTGGGAGGTATAGTTCAGCTGGGCCTGTCTGAGTTTGCTGCCCTTCCCCCTGACAAAATAATGGTTGAATGGAGCCTCTGCAGCCATTCCAATGAACCATTACTTGGCTATTTCACTCCATTTACCATAAACACTAATGTGCATACTGCTTTACTTCTATGATGAGTTGGACTTCATTTGAATGTTTTATTTTGTATTTTACAGCACAAACACTAAGTCATCTGTTAAACAAAGCAATGCAGTCTCACAATGAAAACTTAGCATCAAAACTTCTCTGCCCTTGAAACTCACATTCATTGAAACAGCATTGAAACCCACATTCAAAGAAAATACATTTTGCCAGTGGCAGATAAAGATTAATTTTGGGCTGTTTTCAAATCATAGGCCCCTTGCATATGAAACATACATGTGCTCTTTGATACACCTTCCTCATTGTACTAAAATTATATTCCTTGTACAATACAGTACACTTGTTAGAGGGTGTTTTAAATTTGTTTTGAACATTTTTCCAGTAAGCAATGAAACAAACCATATGCACCCATAATAGCAAAACTGCCCAGTTGAGAACATTTATCATAAAAAAGTCTACTCAGACTTCCACAGTCCACCATTATTAGTAAATATACACAATTCTACAGTCCACCATTATTAGTAAATATGCACAATTCCACAGTCCACCATTATTAGTAAATATGCACAATTCTACAGTCCACCATTATCAGTAAATATGCACAATTCTACAGTCTACCTTTATCAGTAAATATGCTCAATTCTACGGTCCATTATCAGTAAATATGCACAATCTCTGAAGTAAGACATCTAAATAATTCCACATTAAAGAAATCTGTAACAAATGAAGCGGTTGCTGCTAGCAATCACCTTTATATTTCATGGTTTCATCGAAAAATAAAGTGTCTGTTGCCCCTCAGGAATAAATTGCCTATATTACATTAAAAAATGATAAGCTAGTAATAATATTGCAAGAGGAAATGGATGGCAAACTGATAACAGACTCATAGTTAGTATCTTCAGCAAGGAGAACATTCTCAGTACGGCAGTATCCACCCCTTGTGGGAGTAGAACCCACAGCCTTCTGCATCAAAAGCAAGTACACAACCTGTTGTGCTATAGTATTAACTAGGTAAAGCATTAAACTTCTATTCCCCTGCAGCTCTCAGCTCCTTGTAAAATCTACTCAATACTCAACTGCATCTCAACTTCGCAGCTCAAGAAAACTGGAAAAAGCCAAAATGTATTGGGGGGGGGGGTCAAAAGCCCAGAAACCAGGGACACATTAAACATTGCTTGTATAATCTTGGAAAGTTGCTAGAATAAAATGTTGTGTTGCCACCATACATTTTACTGCCAAGGTCCCTGAGCAAAAAACAGTCGAGTAACATACCATTACGCCACATCAGCTGCTTTGTAAAAGAGAGGAAGAATGAAACTTAAATGGCTATCATTTAGTGAATTCAGTTCTCACCATAGCTGTCAACCTCTTAGTACAAAACACCTGGACAAACCCAGTAATGAGGGAATACAGCCCTCAAACATATTCAGTGAATTCAGTTCTTGCCATAGCTGTCAACCTTAGCACAAAAACCTGGACTAAGCCAATAATGGGGGAATACAGTCCCAAAAATAGGGACAAATTTAAAATATTCATCTTATAAACTTAGAAAATTGCTAGAATAAAAGGTTGTGCTACTATGTATTCTGAAGAACATGAAGTTTGAAATTCAAATGCCGGTCAATTTTACTGCTGACAGAACAAAAACAATTTTCAGCAGAGACGCAGGGCTTAATACTGCAGACACGTCTTTGTAAAATGACAGGGCACCAGAGCAAATCCACACAAACACAGGGAGGAGATACAGACTCCACACAGAAGCCACCCCAACCAAGAGTCAAACCAGAAAACCTATAGCTGTGAGGCAACAATACTGCACCATCAAATATGCAAGGAATCAAACATTCAGAAACCTGAAGTCTGAAATTCAAATGCCTGTCAATTTTATTTAACATTTGTTAATCAGGACAGTCTGACATGGAACAAAAATACAATTGTCAGCAGAGGCCCAGGAAGAAATAATGCAGACATGTCTTTGTAACATGGGAGGACACAAAAGCAAACCCACACAAACACAGGGAGAAGATACGGACCCCACAAAGAAGGAACCCCAGCCAAGAATCAAACCTGAGAACCTGCAGCTGTGTGGCAACAATGCTACCAGTGCACCATCAAATAAAAACAAACCCACACAAACACAGGGAGAATATAACAGACCCCACAAAGAAGGAACCCCAGCCAAGAATCAAACCTGAGAACCTGCAGCCGTGAGGCAACAATGCTACTACTACACCATCAAATATCAAGCAATGCAACATTTACAAACCACAGATATTATGAGGAACAGATCAGATCAAATATGAGGCAAAAATCTGCAATTTTTTTTACAAATGGTGGTGGGTAGGGAACTCAAGTCTTTAACACCTGCATACAGGGTACAGGGTTCAAGCCTGAGGTATTCCCTACCACACCACCATGAGCACCTGGGGCATTTTTACACACACACAGCAGCAAGTACCATACACACACAAAGCAGCAAGTACCATACACACACAAAGCAGCAAGCACCATACACACACAAAGCAGCAAGCACCATACACACACAAAGTTTAAAACAAGCACCCTACACACACAAAGTTTAAAACAAGCACCATACACACACAAAACGTATGAAACAAGCACCATACACACACAAAACGTATAAAACAAGCACCATACACACACAAAACATATAAAACAAGTACCATACACACACAAAGTTTAAAACAAGCACCATACACACACAAAGTAAGTAAAACGCATATATTGTAAAAGTAAAAGGCACCATACACTTACCTGTCCATTCTCCATAATATCCAGCTTCCAGCTAACGTACATCCTGCCCGCGCAATACTCCGAAGACCCGCGAGATCCCTGAAATCAAACCTCCCGACGAGATTGTTCCTGACTGCTGCTGTTGCAGTCCGGCCTCGATACATCCTCCTAGTGAGTCTGTGCACTTTAAAAGTGCACAGACGTCTCCATGTGTTTTTCTATGGGGACTGCCGGACTGCCTGGAGCATGCACATAGACGCAGTAGTCGGGACTACTGCGCATGCGAGAAGTCCGCGAAAATTTAAAAAACTTTTTTTTTTTTTTTATTTTTGTTCTGAGGGGGCTGCAGTCCGGCAGTCCAATAGCACGGGCCGCCCCTGAACCCTTTTTAAGCACAACTTGGGTAACTGGATGGAGAATATAAAATACACCCCTGGGATTCCACCTGTGTCCCTGCTGGACAGTGGCATAGGGTGCAGACTTGTTGAAACATGGGCTAAATTCTTGCCTAGGGTTATAAGAGCCTCAGGGCCAATAGCCTAGTAACTTCCTGTGATCCTATGATCCTAATTATATCTGTAAGAGAACAAAGCATAGCTAGCTGTGAGTGCTTCATTACAGTGGTGAGTTTAGAGCTTTGTGAAGAAGGTACCTATATATGTTAGGGTTCAGAGCATAGCAATAGTAGATTGTACAATTTATATTTAAATATTGCATGTAGCACTGGTCTAAGAGGGCACAGTAAAATTAGACTGCAAGGTTTAGAAACCTGTGCTTTCCATTTTTTTAAATAATTTGTCACTCATGATCAAACATAAAAAGTCCTTTCTTGACAAAGTGTATAAACATTTTTTTTCCACTTATTTGTGGATATGTTTTGTTTTAACACACCTTCTGAAAAGGATGCATAGTCAACATCCCCATTTTAACTCTGAGACTTTTTTCTGGGCAAAAAGTAAAAATATATTTAAAGATACAACTTTTCTTAATCAACAAGGAAAGGATCACAAACATCATTTATGGTATTGATCTTGTGAAATCACTTTGCAAATATCAAGGTGACTATTGTAAGAGCATGATGTACCTTACTGCAGGAGATACACAGGACTTGTAATGTGAGCATGATGAAAGGGCTTATAGAACAAATTTGCATACTACAGAAATGGCCTGCAAATTGACAGTCCTTACACATTTTTACATTTCATATTTCTGTTTCCAATGGTCAGTTTGTTACAGCAAGTGACAACTGGAAATAGAAATATAAAATGTAAAATATTCTGGATTATTGCTGAAGGCAGGTAATGAGAGCGAATACTCCTTTAAATGAAATATTTTTATAGAACAGGGTGACCTTATGGGAGATAAGAAACATGTATGGTCTTTTTTCATTTTGTAATTATGTTCTACAGCAAGGTCATTTTTCTTTTTCAGAAAAATATTTTGATAGCACTGAAGGCTTTATACAGAAACATTCCAAAGACTTTTTCCTAACTTACTTCACTGCATGTCCTGCTTTTTTTTTTGGGTGGGGGGGTGCTATATACAGCAGGAAGTTCAATGACACAGCAGGTATGGCATGGTACAGATTGCTTCTATTGAAAAAAATAATGAACAGTTAGCCTGCTAGTTTTTTTTTTATTATTTGAAATAATTGAATGTTTTGCAGATGGCCTTTGTATAATACTTAATGATATATACTTAGCAGTATGATTACATTTTACCTCACTGTTTAATGTTGCTAGTGCAGCCAGATAAACCTAAGGGATATAACCAGAAATGCCTGCAACTGAATCTGTATACAATGGCCTGAACCCATTCTAACCATGAGACACACAACATTCTGATAGTTTAGTGAATACAGTTATCACCTTGACAAGTATCTTAGAAATAGACTAAGGGAACGTATACATCATTATCTCTCATTGTTTTCTATTTTTCAAGTCCATTATATAACAGCTGTGCTGTATATAATGTAGCTGAAAATGCAAACTGTCCTGTTGCAATTTATTGATGCAAAATCATAGGAACTGATTTTCAATGTGGGGGTGGGGATCTGTGAGCAGTTCTATTTCTGCTACTCAGTCTATGTGGCTGATTAATTGGAAATGCTACATCCTTTACCATTTTATAAAACTGTGCATAGCCTGCAAAATCTAAAGTTAGTTTGCACCAGAGTGTTGCTTGCAAATAAAAGCCAATGTTGCTATAATGTAGCTTTAGACAAACTGTAACCAACTTTGGCACTGCAATCTTATCTGCAAATATTGGAGTTTCCACTGTACTTCTCATATCCAAAGGCTGGATTGTTGGAGAGAAGGCCTACGACAGTCAGGCATGACTGTCAAAGATGTTAGAATAATGGCATTAAACTGAAAGAGAGAGAGAGAGAGGGGTGGTGACCCTGACGCCACATCCCGACCTCGTATATAAAATGGAAAAAAGGGGGTTAATGATAATGATAACTGGATTGGTAATAACCCATAACATATACAAAATTATGCCATTACAGGAACTGCAACAGTGAAACACATAGGAGATATAATATGAATGCTTACACTTTGCAGTGTCTTATAATGTTTGACTGGCATCCTTACATCTTCACTCTGGGCTATTCTACATGGAGGGGATGGATACACAAGTATCCAAAGGCTCGTCTCTTGTTTTTATCACATCAGATTGTTATTCACAATTGCTACTCGCAAGGAATCCCCACGATTAAAAATTAATATTGTTTTTAAAAATATAACATTAAGCTGCAAATTCTACAGCGTGCTCCTGCCTTTAAAACTCAACCCTGAGCAATGTATTTGCAGGACCAGTGGTTGCATACCAAAAGACTGAGCTAAATGCTAAGAATTGTATGTGGAATGATGCATAATGGTCCAATGGATGGCATGAGACTCTTAAGTGTACCTTCTTGTGTCTCAAAAACTGGCATACCTCTTGTTATTTTATGCCCTTGCATGGCCGATTTTCATTAATTCAGAAGTGGATCCCATTAGCTAAGACCCAAGACCTGCATCTCAGCTAGCTTAACACATATTGTTGGAGTTTTTCTACACCAGCTTGAATAACTCACCTTTTTACAGTCTTTGATGCATTATGTCAATCTTTAAAAAGTTACGATTTGTGTGATACAAATATGTAAAAATATAAAAACAAGTTTTATACTTTGAATGAGAGTCGCATTAATATATTTTACTGGACCTAATGGAACCATTCATTTTCCTTCATGCTATTTAGGAAAACAAAAAGATAAGACCACTGTGAAGATATCCCAGTCCATTCAATATACTCAGTGGATCCCTTGTATGTGGGCCAGGCTCCTGTGTGACACTTTCCATCCCTTTGCAATCCATGCCTCTGTTTTTATGTAGCAGTACATCTATGATATATTTGCTGTTGTGTGGCATGCCTTTTTTTTGCCAGATCCATCCCTCTGTATTGGTATATGTGCTACCATATTCATCTGTTTTCTGGTTATTGAAGTTGTTGGTTCACACATATCAGTGATCCTCATAAGATTGTATATACAAGGGGCTTCCTGGAACCCCTTAACTCTCACAGTCCAACTATTTGAAATTCATGGTTCATTCTGGTATACAAGGATGGGGATGCATAAATATCTTATTATAGATTTGTACAGGTTTTAAAAAGTATAATATTAGTGCATTCATTTTGTCAGACCTTACTTCATGTCATTATGCCAAACACGTATGATTACTACTCTGACAGTCTTTAATGGAGTGCTCTCCTTGATTGCTGTGTTGTAGATTCCAGTGTGTATGTATATATATATATATATATATATATATATATATATATATATATATATATATGTAGGTTTGCATTTGCACGGCTATGAAGTATTTGAACATCAGATGTTCGAATACTTCATATTACTTAGTGACATGGCGAAGGTTTGCATTGAATGAACTGTGCATTCGCAATTCTAACTTTAAGCTCATGGGAGGGATCACAGTACAGTGCGGTTAGAAATGCATCCCTTTCCTCACTGTAGTGCGATCTCGGAGTTGGAATATTAAATTAGGCGGGGTGTGGGGGGCACAGCCCCCCACAGGGGGAGTGCAGGGGGGTGCAGCCCCCCCCTGCATAACTGTGTGTTTTGGTTAGGTAGGTAGGTGATTATGGGAAGGGTGGGCGTGCTGTGTATCGCCGTAAATGTAGCGACATTTTCGACAATACACCCTTGTTTTCGAGTTTACTATTATTCGAAAATGTTCATTTTTGATGCATAAATTCGAAAATAAAGACATTATTTATTTTTACTTTCGAATTTATGATAGTAAACCATATATATATATATATATATATATATATATATATATATATATATATATCGAAATTTCAAAACATCAAAGTTCTGATCATCGAGACCAGAACATCGAATTTTGAAACATCGAAGATTACAAGTGTAACCAAAAAAAAAAAAGAAATTGTAACAATTGTATAGAGGGAGGCTTCACCCCCCCCCCTGCACCCCACACCCCCCTACTATATTCAACAACAAGACCGCACTACAGTGGAGTAAAGGGAAATCTCCCATTTAGTGCTATATGCAGAAGCACTAAACGGGAGATTTTCCGTACCCTATCTGCAGTGCCATAACATAGATGGCACATAGACACACACAGTATGCAGGGCATCTTGGTGCCCTGCAAAACCACAAACATTCTCCTACCTACACTTACTTTTTTCTTCCCCTTCAAACCTTCGATGTTTTAAAACTTAATGCTCTGGTCTCGATGATCTGAACTTCGATGTTTTGAAACTTCGATGGTTAGAAATGGAACCATATATAAATATATATGGGTCTACTGCATTTCACTGAAAATACACTTCACTAAAAATGAAATTACTAGGACCACTTCACTGAAAGACCACTTCACTGAAAAATCATTTCACTGAAACTCATTTTGTTGAAAGTTATATATGGCCCTTTCCCCACTGTAGTGCGATCCTGGAGTTAGTATATATATTAAGGGTGGGGGTGGGGAGCACAGCCCCCCACATTGGGAGGTGTGGGGGGTGAAGCCCCACACATATGTTGATTATATATTCTCTTTTGGAAACAGTTATTCATTGCACTTGTAAGTATCATGTATAGTTTAAAATGTGCCCCCCCCCCCCACACCAATCTTAATATATATACTAACTCCAGAATCACACTACAGTGGGAAAAAGGTCATATATAACTTTCAATGAAATGAGTTTCAGTCAAATGAGTTTTCAGTGAAGTGGGCTTTCAGTGAAGTGATCCCACTGATTTCATTTTCAGTGGTGTATTTTCAGTCAAATGCAGTAGACCCATATATATATATATATATATATATATATATATATATGTGTATATATATATATATATATATATATATATATATATGTATACATATATATAAATATAATATATATATATATATATATATATATATATATATATATATATTTGCGTGTGTGTTTAATGTGTCTGCACATAAACAAATGTGCAAAATAGCGTTAACCAGTTTTGATAGACAGAACAAATAGCTGCATGTCTAATAAGCCAGGCAACTCTGCTCATATATAAATAGAAATACTCCTTTATTGTGTAAGTACTATGACACTGAATACAAATCTAACAGGATTCCACACAGAAAATAAACACTTAATGTTAACCTAAATTGTAACTCTTCTCTGCCAGCTTTTGTCCCATTCTCTTTCCCCTGGGGATTTCTGGACAATTTTACCAAAACATGTCAGCTTTTGAAGGTAAATGTTGTAGCAACTAGCCTGTACTAGTACAGTAAGGCATTATATTTTTATGCAGGGTATTAACCACAGAAAAAGATAGATTTTTAAGGTTGCATGTTGTTTATAACAATATTTAATACTGGCTAATGAACTGAACATATGTATACCTCTCAACTGTCCATACTTTTCCCTCATATTTTTGGTCTGTTTCTCTGTTTTGGGCCTTTGTCCCTCCATTATTTGTACCTTTGTCCATACTACTTGTACTAAGAGGTTCAGAAGTATGATGTCAGGTCAGATCATTTTGGGGCAAATATGTGACATATATAGTCATTTGATAGAATTATTTAGCAACTAATTAACACACTGTCAGAATGTTTGTATCCTGACCTGTCAAAAGAAGGAAGCTAATAATATTTACTGTATTACTTTTTCCTGGTGGATCTCTTCATCAAATGGAATGAGTTAGAGGAGGTATCTCTTTCGTGTAGTGGAAACATAGCAGATGTCTTCTTTATCAGTTCAAATAAAGCAATTGCTGCAGAAACTATGGTAGAATACTGACATTCTTTGATTTTGCCAGTCCTCTCCTTAAAACATGTTTGACTCCTTCTCTTTCTCTTTCTATTACTCTGTCTGATGTGTTAGTGAGCTTATATGCCCAATACTATACTCCTTCTGACATCTTGCCACCTCTGTTAATTGCAATTTGCCCTTATGTTCATCAGTTTGCAAAATCTTGTCACTAACTGTTTTGCAGACTCAGGTTCATAGGTTCATGGGTTCATAGGTAGGTACTAGGCTATTGGCCCTAGGGCCTATACAAGCCTAGCCAAAAAGGTACCCTGGCTTTCGCCACCCAAGAAAATTATTTTCCTATGCCCCTGTCAAGCAGAACCACAGAAGTGATCCCCAGGGTGAATTTCCTATTACCCATCCAATCATCAAGATCTTTCTTGAAGAGTGCTAATGAGGAGCTCTGTTTGACATAGATAGGTAGTCTGTTACAGAGTATGGGAAGTCTCTGGGACAGGAATCTATCCCTCCAGCATGTTCTGTTTATTGTGGTGACAAGGTTTAGGTCCCTAGAGTGTGTAGCTCGGAGGTATTGGGATTTCTTTAAGTGGAGCATGTCCAACAGCTCTGGGTTTGACATAGCTTTGTATGTTAGGCAGAAATTGCCTCTGAGTAGGCGATATGCGATGGAGTAAAGCTGGAGTTTTTTGAGACGGTCTGCGTAAGGCATCTGTTTGAGGCCAGTAATCCTCTTTGTGAGGTATTTTTGAAGCCTTTCCAGTTGTTGTAGATGTCTTGTGAGGTACATACCAAAAGGGGCATTGTACTATATAATGGGTCTAATGAGTGATGAGTAGAGGGGAACAATGATCTCTTTTTTTCTGGATGAGAAACCTTTTGTGATGAGATGTGCTACGTAGAAGGATTTCCTGACCACTTTGGCGATGTGATTATCAAAGGAGATACTACTGTCCACCTGTGTCCCAAGGTCTCTTATCACACTTTCGGTGTTAAGTAGACTACCACCTATATGGTAGTTCATGGGTACAGAATTTTTACCAAAGCGGATGACAGTGCACTTTTTGGCACTGAGCTTGAGACCATGTCTTTGGCACCAGGCATCTGATGTCTCAGTGAGGCCCTTTTGTAGGATGTCCACATCCTTAGGAGTTTCAATTATGGCTCCTAGTTTGCAGTCCTCTGCGAATTTAGTTAGCCAAGGACCTTCTGTGTTAGCCTGTACTTCAGAGAAGTAGATGCCAAACAGGAGAGGACCCAGGACTGAACCCTGTGGTACTCCACTTGTCACTGGTCTGAAGTCTGATTTGGAGTCTGCTACTTTCACAGCGTGCATTATTTCAGTAAGCCAGTTGGCAACCCATCTTGTGACATAGGGATTTATACTAGTTTAGTGAGTTTATCTATAATTCCAGAGTGGGGGATGGTGTCAAACACCTTGGCGAGATCTAGATAGGCTGTGTGAACCACCTTTCCCTCATCTATGGCTTTGGTGACTACTTCAAAGAAGTCTATCAGGTTTAGGAGACATGATCTGCCTTTTACAAACCCAAACTGTGTGGGGTCCAGGGTTTGGAGATCTGCAATATCTTTCTTTATGAGTTCCCTGATGATACGTTCCATGGCCTTGCAGATGAGGCTCATCAGGTTAATGGGGTGGTAGTTCACGGGGTCTGTTGTGGCCCCCCCCCCCTTTGTGGAGTGGGATAACTGTCATGGTGCACCATTCAATGGGCACAAAGCCTGAGGTGAGGCTATGATTGAACATGGTACTTAGGTGGGGTGCCAGTTCAATCTGTAGTTCATGCAGAAGGCAGCCTGGGATGTTGTCAGGTCCCATGGATGCTGTGTTCTTGGCTTTGGAGAGTGAAATTAAACTACAGTTTGAGGAAAGTATTGGAAACATAGGATGAATACCTTGTACTGATCATCCTGTGTTTCCAATACTTTCCTCCAACTGTAGTTTAATTTCTGTATTGATAATGGAAACTAAAGAACGTGTAACCTGTACACTCTCAAGTAACACCTTCTCAATAGTACTATCTTTCAAAGTCTTTCATGAGACCACTTATTTGTTCTCTCTCACAACAATTAATGGAAAAGAATAGATATGGATTCAATACAGTTTTTAATAATTTAAAGCAACACAGCCACTGGGAATGCACAAGCCAGTGCATTTCTTCGTGCCAGTCCCAAGCCCAGATAAATGGGGAGGGTTACATCAGGAAGGGCATCCAGTTTAAAATCTCTGCCAAATAACATATGCGGACAACAGTACAGATTTCCATACCAGATCAGTCGAGGCCCGGGTTAACAACTACCGCAACCAGTACTGCTAGCCAACAGGGTGCTGGTGGAAATTGGGCTACTATTGGCCAAAGGAGAAGAAGAGGGGGGAAGCATGCCCAAAAGCAGAAAGAGAGGAGGAAGGTTAGTAGTGTAGTAGTGAGGGTAGGAACTTTGAATGTTGGCAGTATGACTGGTATAGGGAGAGAGCTAGCTGATATGATGGAGAGAAAGAAGGTTGATATATTGTGTGTGCAAGAGACCAGATAGAAGGGGAATAAAGCCAGGTATGTAGGAGGTGGGTTTAAATTGTTCTATCATGGGGTAGCGGTTATCCTGAAGGAACAGTATGCCAAGAGTGTTTTGAAGGTGAAAAGAGTATTGGACAGAGTAATGTTTATGAAGCTGAAAATTGATGGTGTAATGATGAATGTTGTTAGTGCATACACTCCGCAAGTTGGGTGTGTGATGGATGAGAAAGAAAAATTTTGGAGTGAGGTGGATGAAGTGGTGGTGAGTGTACTCAAGGGTGAGAGACTGGTGACTGGAGTGGATTTCAATGGGCATGATGGTGAAGGGAACAGAGGGGATGAGAAAGTGATGGGCAGCTATGGTGTTATGGAGAGGAATGCAGAAGGTCAGATGGTAGTGAATTTTGTGAAGAGGATGGACTGTGGTGAATACGTATTTTAAGAAGATGGAGGAGCATAGGATGACATACAAGAGTGGGGGAAGATGCGCACAGGTGGATTATATCCTATGCAGGAAGGCCAGTCTGAAGGAGATTGGAGACTGTAAAATGGTGACAGGAGAAAGTGTAGTTAGGCAGCTTAGAATGGTGGTCTGTAGGATGACGTTGGTGATCAAGAAGAGGAGGACAAGTGTGAGAGCAGTGCCAAGAATCAAATGGTGGAAGTTGAAAAAGGGTGATTGTGAGATGGAGTTCAAGGAAGAGTTAAAACAGGCACTGAGGGGCAGTGAAGACTTACCAAATAGCTGGGTAACTACAGCAGAGATGGTAAGGGAGACACCTAGAAAGGTGCTTGATGTGACATCTGGACAGAGGAAGGAGGACAAGGAGACCTGGTGGTGGAATGAGGAAGTACAGGAGAGTATACAGAGGAAGAGGCTGGCAAGGAAGAAGTGGGATTGTCAGAGAAATGAAGAAAGTAGACATGAGTATAAGGAGATGAGGAGCATGGCAAAAAGAGAAGTGGCAAAAGCTAAGGATAAGGCATATGGAGAGTTGTATGAAAGGTTGGACACTAAAGAGGGAGAAAAGGTTGGATGATGTGGGGATAGTGAATCAGGATGTGAAACAGATTAGCAAGGAGGAAGTACGGAAAGCTATGAAGAGGATGAAGAATGGAAAGGCTGTTGGTCCAGATGACATACCATGGAAGCGTGGAGGTGGTTAGGAGAAATGTCAGTGGAGTTTTTAACCAGATTGTTTAATGAAATCTTGGAAAGTCAGAGGATGCCTGAGTAGTGGAGAAAAAGTATGTTGGTACCTATTTTTAAAAATAAGGGTGATGTGCAGAGCTGTAGTAACTACAGAGGGATAAAACTGATCAGCCACAGCTTGCTATCATGGGAAAGAGTGGTCGAAGCTAGGTTAGGAAGGTAAATGATGATTAGTGAGCAGCAGTATGGTTTCATGATGGGAAAGAGCACTACAGATGCAATGTTTGCTCTGAGATTGTTGATGGATAAATATAGAAAAGGTCAGAAGGAGTTGCGTTGTGTCTTTGTGGACCTGGAGAAAGCATATGATAGCGTGCCTAGAGAGGAGTTGTGGTATTGTATGAGGAAGTCAGGAGTGGCAGGGAAGTATGTAAGAGTGGTACAGGATATGTACGAGGGTAGTGTGACAGTGGTGAAGTCTGCAGTGGGAGTGATAGATGCATTTAAGGTGGAGGTGGGATTACATTAAGGTTCAGCTCTGAGCCCTTTCTTATTTGCAATGGTGATGGACAGGTTGACAGATGAGATCAGACAGGAGCACCCATGGACTATGATGTTTGCAGATGACATTGTGGTCTGTAGTGAGAGTAGGGATCAGGTTGAGGAGACCTTGCAGAGGTGGAGATATGCTCTAGAGTGGAGAGGAATGAAGGTCAATGGACTAAGGCAGAATATGTGTGTGTGAATGACAGGGAGGATAGAGGAATAGTGAGGATGCGGGGAGTAGAGTTGGCGAACGTGGATGAGTTTAAATACTTTGGATCAATAGTTCAGAGTAATGGTGAGTGTGGAAGTGAGGTGAAGAAGAGAGTGCAGGCAGAGTTGTATGGGCGGAGAAGAGTGTCAGGAGTGATTTGTGACAGCCGGGTACGAGTAAGAGTGAAAGAGAAGGTCTACAAGAGGGTAGTGAGACCAGCTATGTTGTATGGGCTGGAGACAGTGGCATTTACAAACATGCAGGAGTCAGAGCTGGAAGTGGCAGAGTTAAAGATGTTAAGATTTGCACTGGGTGTGACAAGGATGGACAGGATTAGGAATCAGTATGTTAGAGGGTCAGCTCAGGTTGGACAGTTTGGAGACAAAGTCAGAGAGGTGAGATTGCTTTGGTTTGGACATGTGCTGATGAGGGATGCTGGGTATATTGGGAAAAGGATGCTAAGGATGGAGCTGCCAGGTAAGAGGAAAAGAGGAAAGTCTAAGATAATGTTTATGGATGTGTTAAGAGAGTACATGCAGGTGGTTGGTGTGACAGAGCAATATGCAGAGGACAGGAAGAAATGGAAACAGATGATCCGCTGTGGCGACCCCTAATGGGAACAGCTGAAAGAGAAGAAGAAGAAGAAGACAGTTTTTAATTTAAAGCATCAAAATAAACTCATAAATATTTAAAAATAAAGTCTTCTACATAACAACTAGTTCAATTTGCCTAACAGTCAGATCTCTTAACATTTGTTCTTTTGCTACCATATTTGACTGATGTGCATTTTAGGTTATAAAGAAAATGCATTTTACCCCATATATTGCCAATTAAATTTTTCGTCTCTTTTTTTATATAATCACAGACTGTCATGCACTAGCTGAATTAAATTTTCTGGTTCAGTCTCTTTGTTGTTGTATCTTTTGGCTTTTCCCGGTTAGGGGTCGCCACAGCGGAACTCCGGTCCGCTAATGATTGGCAGTAGATTTTTACGTGCCAAGTTGCCAGCTCTGATGCACAACCTTCAACGAAGGTACACCCATTCACGCATGTCTCCACACAGAAGATGCTCTAGCTGAGAATCGAACAGGACAGCGTTATACTGTGAGGTGACAATGCTACCGCAGCACCACCACCGCAGTTGGTTCAGTCTCTATATTTTCTAAATAATGTATTGCCATAACTTGCCATTACACAAAATTTAATAAGTCACCAATACATAAATATATCCCCCATTTATTGATATGATACACTCCATAAATCGTTTTCCCATGTAGAAATGAACTATCTTCCAAAACATTTCCACACTTTTTACTTAGCTACAGACAACAACAAAAATGCTTGTTTTTCTAGATTTTGTCTACACTCACTCTGGAAACACACTTGTTTGGTGTACTTTTATATGTCTAATTATTTTTGCATTCTATTTTCACATAATTTTAAAATACTGAATCTCACCTTTCTATTGGAATTCTTGGATCGTATTAGACAGTCAGAATTTCCTTCCCTTGATAAATTTTCTATGTGGCTTCTGTACATTCTTACTATTTCTTACTTCTCATACTTAGATGCATAAATGTCCTACTCCTTTATATGCTTTCTAAACATTATACCTTGTTCATGCCATAACTTACTACATACTTTTCTGTGCCAATCAGCCATCTTATGTAATTGCATAGAAATCATCTCCTCCAAGAATGTTACTATATCTTTCATGCTTCTTTCCCAGCTCTTTTAACCTTGGTCATCATTTCAAAGAAAATACAAATCCTACTGGAATGAATTCCATCCTTTCTGATTCTATAATACAGATGTCACATGTTAGATGGGAAAGAATGAAAAAAGAATGGAAGTATTGATAGTATAGGTCCTTTTAAAAATAGATACTTTCTTCTTATTTTCTACGTCTTTCATTTCTCAATTCTTTAATTAATACTTCATTCCAGTTTTTATATATATATATATATATATATATATATATATATATATATATATATAGTTCCCTTTCAGATGATCGAATTTCTCTAAACTCGAAAGTCATAAACTCGAAACCAGAATCTCGAATTTAGAGAAACTCGAACATATGAAAGGGACAAAGGGACAAAAAAAAAATTAACACCTTTCACATGTTTTTGCTGGAGGGCTTCACCCCCTGCAGCCCCCACACCCCCCTACTTAAATATACCTACTTCGAGATTGCACTATAGTGAAGGAAAGGGAAATCTCTCATTCCCCTCTATACGTGTAAGCGCAAAACAGAAGATTTTCCATTCCTCCACTAAAGTGCAGTCACGGAACATTTACATTTAAACTGCTAGGGTACAGGGGGACCTGGCCCCCTGCAATACGGTAAGTTAACGTTTTATTTTTTTAAACCTAAGAGGCTCCCATTCACAATTTCAAGTGAATGGAAGTTCTAGATTCTGGTTTCGAGATTATGAATTTCGAGCTTCCATCCATTCAATCTTGTGAAGGGGAACTTCATATATATATATATATATATATATATATTATATATACCATGTTCCAAACAAAATAACTACTATTTTTTTTAAATCAACTGTATCAATAAAACTATCCTATAAACCTTGTATAAATAAATATATTTGCATTTTCCTTACACACTGGATTTCTATCTACCTCATGTGGTCCTACAACTCTTCACCAGTTTTCATAAGCTCTTAATTACCTACAAAAATGAATACATTATCTGTGAAAGTTGCAGCTTTAAATTCACCTTCTTTAGAATACCTAATTCTTTTTTTTTTTTTTTCTCTCTCTGTTCCATCCATTACTAAATACATTTAAAATGTGTATAGTACTGGTCTGAGCAGCCTTACAAAGTCCTGCCCATTTACCACTCCTCATATTCAACCATATAACCCCCCCCCACACACACACACACAGTTTTACTCTAAACTATTATCTTGTCTTACCTTATCAAATATATATAACTGATATAAGGAAATTATATACTGTTTCACTTCCCCCTTTCACAAAAAAGACAGTTCCCTAATGTTTTGAGTATTGTCAACCATATGCGATAATGTTGCTGCATACACCTTTTTCTGTGACTCCTTTGTTTCTATTTTTTTAGTGATCTGTACATAACCTCATAACATCTCAACATCACCTCTCATTATGTCAACATTATGCCAACTATCCCTTCAGTTAGCTGATCTTTTTAAAATAGCTTTCTCTCATATTAACCTTGCATGGCGAAAGAACACACAGCCTTCTGCACTAAAGGTGAGTCTGCTACCTGCTACATCCTGGCACTGCTAACTATTTAAGCCTCCTGCTCTTCCATGGCATAACACCTTGGCATAGATTTTCTCTCAATTTTTTTATCTTACAAAACGCAGCTTATGATTTTTTTAAATATGTTACATTCAGTATGTTTATTCTTAGCTTTATTTTATTCAGCCTGTAATAATTTAATTTATGTGTAGAGCTTTTCTCCCTAAGCCTCCACCAAAAATGGTCACTTTGACCTAGTCGGACTTTCCCAATAAACAAATATCAAATAAAATAAATAAATTATTTTAGTTTTAAACTTTTCACTGATTATGAAAAAGTAAAATTGTCTATACCCTCAGCTACTATTTTTTCTTCCACTCTCCCAGATAATCCCCTAATAACATCCTCTGGCACTTAATTACATTATTCAGAACATGTACCACATTTACTTAATTTTTTTCCAGTTGACTCATTCCTTCTGATTTCATTCTGAAGCAGTCTAAGCACTCTTCTGAATATGTTTCCTTTCCAAAAATGTTTTCATCCTTATCAAAATAGTTCACTCTGATGTTTAGTCACTAATTTAGCTAACATCTTCATTATTTTGCCCCCCCCCCCGCCTAAATAGTACCGCAATTTTAATTGATTTCATCACATACCTCCCTTCCTTCTTCCTTTTCTTTCCATCTCATAACAAACTTTACAATTTCCTTTTATAACATTTTTCATGACCCCCACCACTGAAACTAAACGTTTACTGGTATCTCTCTTAAAAATACATTAACACACCTTTTCCAAACTCCTTATTCTGCAAAAAAATACCCTGGAAAGTATTTCTCCTCTTCACTTTCTGCCTACTACTTTTCAAAACCTATACTTACATTAAAATCAGAAAATGCATTTCATTTTATACTAAAATCTGTCTTAACAGCTCTTAATACTGAAATAAGGAACATATGCAGGATCATTTAGCCTGGCACACAATGGCAAATCTCATTTTTATCTTATTAGTAATATTGCGTGTGAATTGTTTTAACGTATTGTGGATCTACTAAAAAATAGAAAAGGCCACTCTAGCTAAAACAATAGCTTTGGGTCTCAAATTCACCTGCAAATATGCACCAAGTATAAAAACTCTTAAGAGACAGAAGAGAAAATGTGTACATTGTTTTAAATATACAGAACAGGAAACTCTGTGCATTAGTTGCAGTACATATAATGGTTTTATAGAAACTAACGTGTATGTATGCATCTATGCGCATCTGAAAACTGGGAAATATATTTTTAGTGATAATGCAGATTTCGGAATGGGAATCATGTTATTTTTATTGCCACTTGCATTTGTGAAAATGTTTACACTGGAAAAACTGAAAGAGCCTTGCATACTAGAATTGTGGAGCATAAAGGAGAAGAAATGTAATGTGAATAAGACATCAATATCAGTGTAAAGACCTATATATTTTTTTTAGATTTCTGGTGCTGCTGCATGTCTCTGTGACAAGTTTCATGGGGATTTTAGAAATGATTTATTATTGTAGAAAACTAAGTGGCAATAGAGAGTTGATTCATGCAATATGTATGGTCTAAAGGAATCAACTAATATCATATCTGTCCTAAGGTTGTGTAGAAAAAGTCATTTAAATTGTAAAATAATTTAATGACATTAAGCATTTACTTGAATTAACTAATTAATTATATGTATGGTACGGCATTAATGAGTTTTCTTTTATGAGTCTGGTGAAGAAAGAGTTTGTTCAAAAGCTAGCTCGCAATTAGGTTTCCTTGAGCATGATTTTATACTTTTAATAAAATTAATAATAATTACATCCATTTGTTAACCAGGTAGGCTCATTAGATACACAGTTCCTTTTTAGGGGTGACTTGGGAGCTATCTCTGGTTAAGTGACTTACTCAATGTCATGCAGGAAAAAAAAGTCTGCAGAAATCAAACCCTGTTCCAGAGGCATTACAGCTCACAGACTTAATCCTCTGCTCCAACTGCCAGACATTACCCAGGCTTTTCTTAATAAACTCTGAATTACTGATGGACATTTTGATGTCATTTTTTTTTGTTTTTGCTGTGATTGATTATTTTGAATGTTGTGCTTTATTCGCTAAATAAACTGTGCTGGCACCATGGCATAGAAGGATAAAGCCCTGACAATGACCCAGATGACCCTAGCTGTATTAGTATCTTGGACATCTGAGACACTGACAGCGTAGGTCAAGTGAGCCTGACCTCAGAGGTATCTAAAGTACACCTGGGCACATGAAAATGGTAACCTTTTTCTGGAGGTGGCTGGAGAAACAATTGCAAAATGCTGCCTGAGGGTGGATAGGACAGGCTTGCCAATGTTAGCTCTTTGTAGAAGTGACGTGTAGATTGGTGTAGAACCCCCCCATTTCACCTTCTTCCCATAGGGTGTTACAATTCACACTGAGTGAAAGGGGAAATGAATGGGGAAAAAAGTGTAATCTGCTTTGGATTCAGGATGCTTTGATCTCCTTGTTGGCCCCAACCCTTAGTTGGGGATAGTCTGGGAATGGTCAAGAATGGTAGGTAGACACAGTCATTGAAGAAAGGCATTGGGGTCCACTGATGTTAAGCTGTGTGGGATTCCAAAAACTAAAGCAAAAACAAAAAAAACCAGCAAAATAAAAATATAAATAAGAGCTTTTGTATATGTTATACCTACAGTATTCCTAACACTCTTTGGTCATTTTAGTTTCAAAACAGCATTTATTACAACAGAACAGTGTTTTGTTGTTTAAAAATGTGCTCCATCTGACTAAATGCAAAGCAGAAATGGTATAGCTTCATATAAATCTGGAAGGTACTATAAAACCAATGCTGTTTTTTTGGAAACATATAAATAAAGCACAAATACACAAAGCCACATGTCGGCTCACAAATGCAGACAGACAGACATACAGATGGACCAACATGCACACACACACACACACACACACACACACACACACACACACACACACACACACACACACACACACACACACTAGAACTATGAAGGAACATAAAGACACATTTATGGTCATTCAACAACTCAGATACAAACAGACAAACAATATTTCATCATTAGGCAGTCATACCTCATTTATTTTATATTTATGTGCTTACTGGGTAAGAAGGCTGGTCCAAAGGCACTTTTCAACTATGATATGAGCCATTAATCAAAGACATAACAAAACAATCAGCTTTACAGACTGTACCAGATGATTTTGTGTGATGTTTCATTTTTATCATCATACAGTTAAATGATCAGTTCTGTGTACAGTTATATGATTTGCCAGTTAAGACATGAAGAGTGTGCAAAGTATAGAGTAATAGGCAAAATCAAAGTACTATAAAACATTGTAGGGGCTGTAAGCATTAAACTAACAGAGATTATACAGGTAAAAATAAGTCACATGTATGGTAAATAATATGTACAAGAATTAATATAGGCTATTGCAACTGTTTATATATGGTATATATGGAACATCATATTATATGAGAAACATAGTAATTGCATTTGGCTTTACCTTTATCTTTAAAGCAACTGCATTCATTGTCTTGGGCCAAATGATTGTTTGTGTCCAATAACTTTTAGGTTGACCATTTTTTTTTTTTTTTTTTTTTTTTTTTTAGGTAGTTTGTTCAGTGATACTCGGGCTTCTTTAGTGAGAATGAAAGAGGGTCTTAATGTTTTAAGACCGTTGTATTTCCTTAGTGTGTATTATGTGTTTGGCAGGCAATAGGTTTGCTGTAGCAGCAGGAATTTCAGGGTATTAAGAAGGCAAGCAAGCCTATTTCTAGTAGAACTGCACAAAGAAAGGATTACTTCTTAAAAATTCAATAAACAAACCAAAACATGATTTAAAATAATACTATCATGTAATATATTGGAATTTGGATGGTGCTCCAATCATAACCATCTTATTTTATGTTCAAGACATAGATGGCAAGCATTTCACCATGACAGCAAAGTGAAGCAAAGCTTGGAATGTCACTCATACATACATGTAGAGGATAGCCAGCTAGATATGTGTGTTTGTGTTTGTGTATATTAAATAAGGGTTATGATCACAGATCATAATTTTGGTAGTGCATGGAGATTTATCTGCTGCATGTATGCCAGTTACAGAAAAGTTAAAGAAAAAGTGTGGGAACATGTAGTGGTTCATACACACTTCAATCTACCATACGTTTTTGCTTATAGATATAGCTGCTGCAACTATTCCATATCAGATAAGATTCTGGCCAACAAATCTTCTTAGTGGCTTGACCTAGATCATTTCCCCTGAAATAAATTATCACAATGCTGGACAAGGCTTCTTCCATTGTCAACTTATGCCATATTTCCCAAATTGAAACCAACTAAGACCCCAGAAACCAAAAGAATGAACTGCCCACCAGTTACTATCAAAAGAACTTGCATGAACAGCCAGATGGGCTAAGACTTGGAGGGATGCTCTCTGAATAAAAGAATGGTCTAAGAGATAATAACCTCCTTCTCTTCAACAGAAATAGGGATTACTGCCTGATATATGACAAAAAGAAATCAGAGACCCACATTTCCATTCTTTGAATGACCTGCACAGATTACCTTTCTATGGCCAAGTCTGAGGTACAACCTATCCAAAAGAAATGGGAGGAGTATCCATGTGGGTGAATGCCTGACCTTCCAAGGCCTGCCTAAGAAATGTGTTCATCTCTGATAGGTTAAACGACCTGGTGGAGGCCCACATGGCAACCAATCCTTACATTTTCTTTAAGGGGTAATATCAAATAGCAAACTAACACAATGCAAGGGTCAAGTGGCTGGCCTCCTGGTCTTATCCAGGTGCACCCACTGACCTTTACCAGCTTGATCAGCCTTGGATTTTTCAAACCAGTTCAGGATGACTCCCTGTGGATTGTCCTGGAATCACCTGTGTACAATGAGGTGAACAAAGTGGCTATACAGACAAACAAATGAAATTCAGCAGTGGTCCTGTAAAGCCCTTAAATAACAAGGGGAAACCGTTGTCTCCCAAAAGGTTTTCTGGAATGCTGGGAAGGTCCTCCATGTTCTTTAGGCCCTTAAGCATCCGCTTCCTAATCCAATGGCCTGACACAGTCTGAATGTCCAAACAAAACAAAACAAAAAAACACTACAAGCAGCCTAAACTACCAGGTGTACTCTGACAGTTTTAGATGAATCCCCTTAAGGAGCTAACCAAATGGAATTGTATCAACAACTGTACTCCCCTTTGCCTGGGATCAGGGAACAAGGACCTGTAAAATGTCTTGAAAACCTGGAGAGATGGTGAGTAAGCTTACCTAATGTTGCTGGCCCATGAATTTGCCAAACCTGATGATGCCAGTCTTCTACAATTAGCCAGACTCCCAGAAGCTGGGGTACCCTTTGGCTCTGAATGCCTGGCCAACAGACAAAAACTGGCAAACTGAAACTGGGAAGGACTGTCAGCTATGGGATTAATACAGCCAGGGCATGAACACATGAAAATGACAAATTACTCTGTAAACTCAGCAAAACTAAAAGCCTAATGACTTAGAGGACCCACCTTGTCATACCTGAAGAATATTATTTTCTTTTAAGAGTGCAAACCACAGTGATATTATCTGAATAAAAATAATCATCTTGTCAATTAACCTACCCTTACATACTAACACTACCACCAGAATTGGAAACATTTTAGAAATGTAATGCTCCTCCTCCTCTTCGCAGACCAAATTTCTGGCCACTTTTCAGCAAGCCAACTACCTCTAAAATAACCTCTTATACTGGACTCTCCCCAGTCACATCAGTAAAAAGCTCAAAGTTGGTGGCTGTGTTCCAAGCGGACAGCAAAAAGAAACTCAATTAAATTGACTCAAGAATATAAAACATAATCAAAGGTCCACTTTTACCCATCTGGTCAACCTGACCAGGATGGCTTGGGCCTGTTACCTTTCAATAAGTCACACCTGGCTCTTAGTAAGGTTCCGCCTGGAGAACCACCTTACAAACAAAATTTAACAACAGTGTAACTGAAAATTACTGCATGATGTCTTCTACCCATACCTTGCTGGAATGCAAAATCTCGAAAGTAACTGCCAGACTTGTTGCTATTTGGACGAAGGAAGTTTAAAGCAGTTATCAGTGGTGTCTACATGTAAGCCTAAGGAAGTCAGGACTCAGCTTAGCTCCTCTGACTTGTTCTTAGCCAAGGGGCACCCCCAACTTGCTGCAAAACTGATGAAAAAATGAACATCCCTACCAAGGCATCATCCTGACCCTCTCCCACTAGCTACAACTCATCTAGGTACTGCACTGCTGACTGGCAGGTTGTCTGTTTTTCCAACACCCTTTAAAGCTGTGCTGAATTCTTCAACATTGCACAAGCCACAGCAAACCCCACTGACATTCCAGTGTCAAAACATCTCCCCATTGACTGTAACTTAAATAAGGTCAATCCCCTTGTCACACAGAGAGAAGATGGAAAGCAGATTGGTTATCCATCCTACATAGCCAGGGTTCCTTATTGTCCATTATGACCTCCACTGCCTGATTTAAGAAGAATATTGTGCCTTGGTTAGTTTGGTGTCAATAAAATCATTTACTGAACCCCGCGCCAAGTGAGATAATTGAAAAATCAACCTGAACTCAAAGTCCTGTTTTTTGAGGGAACTATTAAGGGCTTCCAGCTTCCTGAAGTGCTAATCCTAATTCAACCACTCCAACCCCCCCCCCCCCTTTCACATAGTGGGCTTCCCTTATGGCTGCAGAATGAGCCAATAAAGACAGCGCTTGGTTGGTATCCTTCTCAATGATTACACCCCTAACTACCACAAAACCCATACAGCAAGTAACCCAGTTCTTCACAGGTGCCCTACCTGATGCCTTTTTTCAGATGGCCTGTAAGGCAGCAATCAAGTCCCTGTTGGACATGTTATCAGTGTCCCATATGCAGTTTATACCATTGTTATCTAAGATAAGAAACATCTACAAACCCCCTTTAATAATCTTATCTTTGACCTTAGAGGGAACATGTGCCATAATATGAAAGCCAGATGATTAGAGGGAACATGTGCTGTGGTATGAGAGCCAAATTATCTGAAAAGTGAGACAGCCCGAGGGTAGCTATAGGGACAAGAACTGAGTGATACACTCATCTGACTGGGGTGGGCCCTCTCCCACTTTCTACCCTTGACCTACTCAAATCCCCCATGCAAGTTAGGTAAAGGTAATTGACATGCCTGCTAACAGATTCTGCAGGCAAGAACTATAGCACTTCCCTTAAAGAGTGAGTGCTCACCTGCACCTACCCCCCGCCCATGACGACTCACACTGTGGACAATGGGTCATTACTGTGGTAAGTCATCATTATGATGTCAGAAATGCCTACACCTAATCCTTTGTGTACTCTAGACACATTAGGGGCACAGGACTATTCAATGAATTTCCAGTGACACCAATTAAAACATTTCAGAATGGTATAAATTACTTTACTATGTTGTGTGTGTGTGTGTGTGTGTGTGTGTGTGTGTGTGTGTGTGTGTGTGTGTGTGTGTGTGTGTGTGTGTGTGTGTGTGTGTGTGTGTGTGTGTAGGACAAAAGCAACATTTGGAAGCATGTTTAGATGGTGCAGTGGTGCAGCGGTAACATTGTCACCTCACGGTAAGAGGTTCTCTGGTTCTCTAGTTTGATTCTCAGCTGGAGTGTCTGTAGAATCTGCATGTCTGCCCTGCATTTGCATAGGTTTTCTTCAGGTTTCCTCTCACATTACAACGAAATGCATCTGGAGTATTTCTCCCTGGGCCACCGCTGAAAATTGGCTTTGTTCCAAGTTGGACTTTCCCAGTAAATAAATGTTAAATAAAATAAAATTTAACAGGCCTTGAGAAAGAACAAAGTGCTTTTTTTAAAAGTTTCAGTTCATAGTTACCATATGTATGCCTTGACATGCAACATACTTGTAATTTTATTCTGCAGTGTATTACCCTTTGTACCCTTCCCTGTTTCTGTGAAACAAAGCCACGTAAGATAATGTAACATTTACTTCACTATTATATAACACACACATGATTGTTTAACAAACATAACTTTTTTCACTCCACACATACACTTTAATGTCATAAAAGCAATGCATAGTAAAGTTAGTTGAAGGTAAGTACATCTTTGGTGAGGACACTTTTGTAATCCAATCAAGTATTCACTGTAAATGGGACAAAAATGGGACAAAAAACACTGCAAGTACAGAAACACATTCATTTTGAAAACAATAACTTTTGATATGGTATATTTTCAAGCTCAATTGTAGTAAACTGAAGACTAAATCCTTAAATATACAGACATAAGGTGGTAGTGAGTGGAGATACTAGAAAATGATAGTATGGCTAATTACATCAATTATTTTTTATTTAATGACTGCTTTTGATACATGACGTGTGCTTTCAAATGTTTAATCCATGCCTTGTTTCAAACCTTGTAAATGTCATTATATTTAGCAGTTTAAGACAAACGTCCAATATTACAGTATAGCACAGTTTAATAAGTTCCTGGAATCAATAAACTCTGCAGGAATAGTGCTATCCCTGCAAGGAGAGGTTCGTGTCTGTGTAGCCACAGCAGAGTGCCTTGCATATTCATGAAGGTGTGCTGCTGTTTAGGCTAAACGGACATGAACAGTGAATGAGTGCAGGGGCTTGTTTAAGTAGTGCATGGACTACGAACATGCCCCCTGCACTCAGAAAGTGCTGTACAGAACTTTCTAATAATGATCCGGCATAATATTAGATAATTTCTCTAATATCATGCCAGTATTTCAGTGTCCCCGGACACTGAAATGAAATAAATGATCATTTCAGTCTCTGCGGACACTGAAATACGTATGGCAGCAGGGCATGGGGTGTGTGACAGGTTCTGTGACACCTCCCTGCATTGTAAAAGTGCCATATGACACCTCGAAACCTGCTAAAGCAGGAAATGTGGACAGAGGCACAAATAATGGTAGAACAAAGCCCTAAAAAGGGACACTTCTTACATATTGCCCACACAAACTTAGAAAGTTGATAGAAAACAGGTCATGCATTAGCATAAATGTCCAAAGGATAGAAGTCTGAAAGTCAAATGTATGCCATTATTCCCTGACACCAGTCCTTATGGACAAAGGAACAAAATAATGGGGGGGACAAAGCATTAACAAGGGACAATAATAAAATACTGCCCTCACAAACTTAGAAAGTTGATACAAAACAGGTCATGCATTAGCATGAATTTCCTAAGGATAGAAGCTTGAAAGTGAAATGTGTGCCATTATGTCCTGACCGCAGTCCTCAATGGCTTGTCAGAAAACCATATCGCTCGCTATATAACCTAATAATATAATAAATCTTTTTTTAACTTGTTAAGGAATGTTTAAGCATAGATAAGCTGGTGTGCGCATTATGGCCCTCCACATAGCATTGCTTAAACATCCCATAGGAGATAAATAAAAACATACCACTGAAATTCCTAAACTGAGATAATGTAGTGGTTAGAGTCCTGGCTTTCAATGGAGTCTTTCATGGTTTGAGTACACAAACAGGCAAGTTTTTTTTATATGGGAAAGCAATGTTAAAATTTTTTTTTTTTAAACTTAAATTATTTAATAACTGTTTTTTGTCAACCAGGGTAGTGTAGCTGGTGTAAAATGGAAGTGTGAGTACACATAATGTGATATCACCCATGTATACACAAGTGTCCCATACAGTATAGTCACACCCCTTGCTAATGTAATGAAAGCACATAGAGTGATGTCATGTAAAGTAAATCATGTAGATCTACTAAATGAGGCCATTACCCTGATATTTTCTTAAAATGAAAAGTGAACAATGATTAATCAGTCTGTCGACATCCGCTCTTGTTCTGCCCAGAAACATAATAAGCCCTGCTAAGTCTCAAACACAGGATGCTGTGCATTACTATTACAGCAAAGTACCACTTCACCATTTGACCTGTGTGAAGCTGTAATGCTTTTACAAACATATCATTCATTCTGGTCATTTAACATTAATGAAAAAAAGTAATCACTTCCTAGTCTAAAACCTATGACCCTATGCACAGCATTCATAGCAACATACGTCTACATCATCTGAGCTGTAGGAATTTGTAATGCTTTTACAAACATATCATGGACAACAGTCATTCGACATAAGGGGGAATTATATATCTGTAGTATTGTTGTACTGTTATTTATATAGATATATATATATATATATATATATATATATATATATATATATATATACATATATATATATATATATATATATATATATATATATATACACACACACATGCATATACACACACATGCCAATATATTCATACAGAGATATATAGACAGATAACCAATATCTTACTGCAACAAATCTGCAAACAGCCAGACAAATGGGGGGGGGGGATAAAGGGCAAACAATAGTGACATTTTTGAAATATGGCTGTTATACGTATAGAAGTCTGCTAGAGTGTCATGGTGTGCTTTCACATACAATGCCAGACAGATTCCAGATCTGAAACACAAATGAATGTCAACATTTACTGACACACATCATTCCAATTTTTTCTGAAAAACCCACAACTGTTGTGGCCAACAGACAAAATATATGAGCCACACATCAGGACAGTGTCTAGACATCTTTACAGTGGATAGGTATGACTGCAGTCATGTAACAGAATGGAAAAACATGTGACAGCTGCCAATCATGTCACCCAGCACCTTCTGAAGCACATTAAGACCAATATGACACTAACCCAAATCAGCTCTGGGCAATTACCCATGTATATCCAAATATATCATGCACTACAAGGATGGAACTGTAGGGAAAAGCAGATATAGGTGAATAAATGTTCACCCACAACCATTTGCACCACAGTCACAGCAATATACCAGTTCCCCAAATGAACAGAAATGACTGTTTGAATGAACATATCCCGATTCCCAGTCGCACAATACACTGACAGATACTGGCCCAACTCACAGTGTACTAGGAATCCTGAGGTGTTACAGGACTTTTCTCAATCAGCCCCAACAAACATACACACCTGATAGACCACAAGCAGCCATAGTAGCATGCACATTCAGTTAGAAAAAGATCTGTGACACTCACATCTGCTATTCTGCTTACCCAGCCAAACAAACATCTACACACAACACTGCTACACAATCTTGGCAGTTGCTTCACAGGGGCCAGACATACATAACTCTCATATAGACAGATTTGTACAGAATGTCCAGGGTGTAAGACCATATTCATGGCCACTGCTGCATTCCACTTCCAGGAGTCTGCTAAGTCAATGGGGTGATACCTTGAGTGCAGTCAATAAATAATGACATCGCACAACCCTGAACCTCTTACTGTAAGACATCAGAACAAAGCATGACATACTTGGGGGACAGGGGGTCAGAAAGAGGGATGTATCCCACATAATGGTGTTACAAACTGAAACAGCTGACAGTGTCACAGGCTTGGTTGTAACATAACAGCTCTAAAGGAGATGATGTCTGAAACACCAATGGATGTCAGCAGTTAGTCTGAATACAATCCTGACATTATCCTACTGCTTCCACAAAATCAGACGTTGTCTGAGGAACAGACCAAACATAACAGGTGAACCCCTGGGCAGTCTGTGGGCATCAAGACAGTTGAGAGGTATGTCAGAGACATATCACTGTCAGATGTCAAGTCACACAGAAAATGTATGTCCAGATGAACCCTGGTAAACTAGCAACCTTCTATGTATATAACAGCACTGCTGGCTTACAATCTGTACCCAATGCTGGAGGTTTGTTCCCCATGTTGCTGGGGAGTCTCCACATGTCCTCTCCTGAGAGGTATTTCCACCTACTGTCTGTGAATCTGTAGTCCCCACACCTCCATAATGTCCCTCACACAGGCAAGGAAAAGGGGCAAGGCACACATGAAAGTCATAATTATAGCACTGTGTTGGTATAGAACTGGCAAATTGAAAGACAACACAGCTGCTCTGAATGCAAGTAGCAAGTGGGAGACACTGATTGGTGCACAGGCCATCACCTGCTCATGAGCAGTACCTACAAAATGCAAGCTGCTGCCTATGCAACACAGGTCTCAACCCATCTACACAAAGACACACTGCGACTACACAAACCTAACTATTTGTATTGTTTTGAGGGTACTACTAAGCACTATAACAGGTATATCAATCATGTAAACTTGTAATGGAATGCAGAAGGAGGGATGCAATGATGTCAAATGAGACATTAAATACTAAGCCGCAAAAGGACCTGGTGTACTCACATGGTGCTGTCCAGCATCAATGGCCATTTCTGCGTGTCTTGCCTGCAGTGACATAGAGCACATCTCTGGACTCTGAGTCTCCCCAGCAAAGGTCAGCTCATGTATGACTACTAATGGAGTCTCTGTTGTCCAGTACTGAGTGTATCACTGGTAGGCCAGCTACCTGGGATGTTGTCATTATTCATATGTCACCTGTGACTGCTACTCTGATACATATGCTTGTCTTACAAATGCAAGAGATGTACATAGGGTATGTGCATATTACACTACAGGTGCAGATGTGTATGTTGAACTGTATGTGATACACTGAGCCCATACCTGACAACTGTCCAGAGTTTTGCAGACTGACCACAAGTCTGCCTCATATTTGTAGTCAGTGCCTCAGACAGTTGTGTATTGTCTGGCACATCACTGGCAACCCATTAAAGACTGAAGTCATAACAAATTAGCATACATTTTCATTGTCAGATCTCATATCCTGCAGACTACACCTGTGAATGTGACACCGGCTTTGCTGTCAACTGTGTTTCAGCTAGATTCATGAGGTGACACTATTTGCTGACCTTTTCCCACCACTAATGTGTACCTTTGTGCAGATGTCGTGCTCTAACAGGAGCTAGGTATCTTTTGTTAATGCAAGTGTACCTTGTCCTGTATCATGCTGACATTTGTGCAGTCACCGACACCTGCTTCCTAGCTGTGGAGAGCACACCAGCCTTTCCAGGTCACTCATCCCATCATATGTTTAGATCCCAAATGGAGGCACGCAAAGCCACAGGAGGTGGAGTGTTGAACATTAGCATACACATACACACCTCTAGGCTGGCCAAATAGTATGACACATGAGTGACATCCCGAGTGCAGTCAACAGTTGACAAAGCACCTACTCAAATCATAGCTAGCTACAGGCCTCCAACCATGACTATGGGCACCCACCACACCTATTGGGACCTGCTGGAATCTGTCAGGATTCAATCATGTACCCTGCCCCTGGGTGACTTCAACTACCCAACCATAGTGTGCATGACCTATGCCACCTGAACATGAATGCACAGAGATTCCTCAGCTTTGTCAATGGCAATGCAGTGGATCAGCCAGTCAACACTCCTATGACAGGTGGGAATCTCATGTATCTGGTTCTAATCAACATGAGTAGTCACTGTAGCACTTCTACAGTGCCATCACTGTCGGTAATATCTGACTACACAGCCATCTCTGTTCAGGTCAACATCTCCCCTGCCCTCCACCCACCCCTTTACAGTGTCAAACAGAATGAACTGTACACAAATTACTATAAATTCCCTTGGAGCAGGTAGAAGTAGCTGTACAGCCAACAACCCATTTGTTGGAACTAGCAGCAGTGTCCAGGCCCACACCACAATACTATGTGGGCACCCACATAGTTGTATGGACTCAGCACTACCTGACAGAATGACATAATTTCCCTCAAGGTAGGGTAAATGCTTGTGGTGTACTGCTGCAATACACAGATACCATAATAGGTGGAAACAATTGCTGAATGGATCTAGAAGGAGCAGGTGCCTCATTGGAAGCAATGTCACCTTGGTCTGTACAAGCAAATAAGGGCACAGGTGATGTACCCTAAGGCTATCTTTGAATGCAAATTGGGCACATCCAACAAGGCATATCACTAGGCCTTCCACACATGTATCTGCAATTCTAGAGGCAACACACAAATCTGCTCTGTAGCTGTGGTCAATAAGACCACATGCACATATTGCATAGATATAGGCAACCGGCTGCAGACAGATGAAGTGAAAACACTACCCCCCTGTCCCCCCAGTGGTACACATGTGCATGTACAGCATCTGCCCCCCTCCTGTCATCATCAGGAAGCAGGTCTGCAATGGCGTCTCAAAGGCAACACACAGAGTTATCCATAGGCATGATACCATCCCTGGCTGCATCCCACTTGAACACTGGCATGGGCTCTTAGAGCCATTCCACACTGTAGTCAAGCAAAGTCTGAGCACTGGTGTCATCCCATCTGCACAGAGGACAGCCACTGTCATCCCTATACACAAAGGTGGAGCAATCCACCAACCCAGCCAATATTATGTGCATCAGCATAACTAGCCTGCTTTGCAAGGGCATGGGAGACAATATCAAGGACATTATGAACAGGGACATTGGCAACATCAAAATACCTGAACCCACACACCATGGTATTGTCAAAGGAAGATCAGGCCTGTTAAACCTGATTGATCTCTCTGCAGTGGTCAACAAACACAGGGACAAGGGCAAGATGGTAAACAATGCCTACCTTCACCTTGCACAATCCTCTTACACTAATCCTCAGGTGGACAGGATACATATGCCTACACAGCTAGGCACCAAACTGTAGGTTACCAGATGGGTAGCTAACTGGCCCAGTGATAGTACCCACTCAGTCAAAGTAGTAGAACCCACCTCTAATAGTAGATTCATCCACAACAGTGTACTCAAAATATCGGTCTGGGGGCCTCTACTGTTTGAGATGTTTGTATCTGCAGTACAGGACAATAGCAGGGGTCTGTGGCTGACCAGGTGTATGGATGTTTGCAAGCTGCCCACTGTCTTACAGTCCCCTACTGATGTGGCCAGCCCTCAAGAGGCAGTCACCCAATTACTGACCGGTACAAGAAGCATTACCTCAAACAGAATGCCAGAAGAGGCATCATTCCCCCTGCTGTGGCAGATGTTATCCACACTAAGTATGACAGTAATAATATCCTGAGCATGCAATCAGGTGTGAGGTGACTTATGCACTGAGGTTGGTAGCAACTTGACAATTTCCCACCATGTGGGCACCATTGTACAGAAGGCTAGCTACATGGCCCACCTCACAAATATGGGTATATCATAGGTAGGCCATAGGTAGTTGTAAAGTGAGGGCAGACCTCTAGAGTATTAAGCACTACTGTTGTAAAAATAGAGGCCTATACAGTTGCTAATGGACTTTTCTTCTCTCCCCCCACCCCTCATCTACGTCACTAATTATTATTCATATACTACGGGTACATTTTTACCAAACCTAATATTGGGACATATGTTACATAATTGTTTATATAATTAATTGGTTGCATGTTAACATACCTTGTTCAAATACCATTGCTGGCAGTCTGTTGCCGTCAATGCTACTGGTATGCTGTTACAATGCTTACTCTTGTTCTAGTCATGCATGTGTTCTGTTTGCTATGCAATTGTTTCACATCTGTTGTTTTGAGTTAATTGAACACCCATATATGCCTTTAAAACTAATATTAGATTGTTTTGTTCATGACTAACCAATATATTTTGGAAAACCTCAACACCATAGCACATTTGGGAAGGCTGATCCCAGTGGAACCACCTGTCTCACCCCATCTGGCCATGGCACCAGGCCCCAGCACGTCTGGGACCCACCCTGAAACTTGAGCTCCTGCATGCCCTGCACCACTGGGCATGGGCACAGAGATGAGCCTGTCATCTGCCATCAGTTCTGGGGTATGGTGTGCAGTGTCACCTGCTGTCAGTTGGATGGTCAGCAGCACAAGATGGAGGGCTGCCTGGCACACCATGAGAAGCAAGCTGTCCCTCCTGTCCAGCCTCCAGCACAGCCGCCATCAGGGCTCTGAAGGTGCAGTAATGAAGGCCTGCAGGTGGGATGTCAGTCCCCCATATCCATATGAGGGTCCGTGAGCCTCTGTTCCCCAAACACCCTCCATGTTTGGAGGTATCTACCCCCTACGTGTGTCATACACTGCCCCTATCTGCTATCCTGTCTGTCTTGTCTGTCTCCCTACCCAACTTATCTCCCCAGACATACCTACAATCCTCCCTCAACATCCCACTCTCACCTTAACAAAGAAAAAGAGGGCATCTGTCCCCAAAAAAATTATCGCCCCATACATAGCTGTCCATTTTGCACAGGTGTCCACTGGACACATGTAATCCGGTCCAACTGGCTTGACAACACATTTCTGTTGTCCTCACCCCTCTCTCTGGTGTTTGAGTGTCCAAATTCACCTCCAAATTCTGTACAAATGCATGGCTGTTGTTGTAGAAGAAATGGACAGCTATGGACCTTCCTTACACCCATCCTGCACATCCCTAGCTACCTTTCAGATTGTTTTTCCCTCTGCATTCCCCTTTCTGAACACTTTCCTAAACTCCTTTTTCTTTTTTTTTAAAGGAATTAGTGCAGGTGTAAGCTGGAGTAAACGAGTTTGCATAATGCTAAGTGAAGCCAAAACGGATTAAGCACCTGTACAGTTAACCATATGTTGGCCTCGTTTAGCATCGTGCAAACCTGCAGAAACCCACTTAAAACTGCTTCAATCACTTTGTCTCCATCAGCCACTGTTCTGCCTAGCAACAAAACAATCAGCTCTGCCAAGTTTCAAACCCAAGACCCTGTACACTATAGCCAGAGCAATGTACCACTACACCATTAGAGCTGTATAATTTCTGATGGTTTTTCAAGCATATCATGCAGTAGAGTAATTTAACAGTAGGGGAAAAAGGCTCTGTGGAATCACTCAGGTTTTGTATATATATATATATATATATATATATATATATATATATATATATATATATATATATCTATATATATATATACACACACACACACACACACACACACACACACACACACACACACACACACACACACACACATATATATATACATGCTTATAACATGTTGTGCACTCATATCTCAGAACCATACCTATCAACCTGTTAGTGCAAGAAATCTGGGCAAAGGCTGTAAAAATGGGGGTACAATGGGCCAAAACTAGGGACATCTTTCAAATATTGCTCTTAGAAATGTAGAAAGTTGCTCGAGTAACAGGGTCTGTTTCAGCATACATGTTCTGAAGGTTATGAGTTCTAGAACTGAAAATATGTCATCATTTACTGACAGATATCCTCAGATCATCACAGTGATTTATCAGAGAAAATATAATAAATTGAGAAACAGAGACAAAATATGAGCAATAAACCTGGGTGTTCTGCAACAATCCAGCCAGTTGAGAGGTATGTTCAGAACACCTTAGTCCAATGAATTTGGACTGTGCCTGACAAAGTGGGGGGAGAAAGCCATGAAAATAGGGACATACCTAAAATTGTTGACTAGATGTGCTGAGACAGTTGCAAGAGTAACACCATCTGTTCTAACATGTATTGACCAAAATAGCATAACTCCAGGACTCAGTTACTTCTCATTATTTAGTGCCTGAAATCCTCACATCATCCCACTGATTTGTCAGACATATACAACACTTATGGGGACCACACCAAAGATATGAGCCAGACAACTGGATATCCTATGGATATCTGGAAATAATATGACATTAGGAAAAGTACACTGAGGTGCTTAGCATGTCACCAAGCACCATCCAAACTACAATCAGACTGACACAACACTACCCCAAGTCAGCTATGGGGAATTACACATGCATTTGCAAAAAAATTTGACACTACAGGGATGTAACAGTAGTGAAAAACAGTCACCGGTATGAGCCTGCATACCTGCAACCAATTTCACCACAGCCACAGTGACATACTTGTAAGCCAAATGAACAGTGGAGTATAATGACTGTGTGAACATAAATATCATGTTTGACAATCACACACTACCCCTACATATACTGCCCTAAGTCACAGTGTAGTCTGACTCCTGCAGTGGTATGGAACATGTATCAGTCTACCCGTGCAAACATATGCAGCTGATTGACCACCAGAAACTGGATCAGCATACAGTCAGATAGGAAAGGAGCCATGACACTTACATGTATCCCCCACGCTACACAGCACAACAAACATTTACACACTACACTGCTACACAATCCTGACAGTCTGTTAACAGTTGCTACACATAGACAGACCCCTCAACTGTACAGATTCCCACAGAATGTCCAAGCTCTGTCTTCATATATATGGCCTCTTCCTCATAACATGTCTGGTATTCTTCTACATCACTCGGATGATACCAGGAAGCAAAGCACTACCTAATGATAAACCATACATATCAACCTCTTACTGCATGACATCTGGACAAAGCCTGACATAATTGGGGGACAGTGGCCCAAACAAAGGGGCATAATTGAAATATTGCTGTTATAAACTGAGAAAGTTGCTGGTGTTACATGATTTGTTGTAACATATCTTAACTGATGGATATGAATTCAGAAACACAAATGGAAGTTAGCATTTACTGACTGCAATACCCAGAGTATGCTACAATTTGCCAAGGACAACTGTCGGAGGAACATACCAAACATAAGAGTCAAACCTCTGGCCATTCTGTGCATAGCCCTACAGATGAGAGTTATTTTCACCACATAACACTGTCAGACTGATGCCTAGGCAGAATATCCATGTCCACACAAATCCTGTTAAACTAGCATGAATCCAAATGTATAACAGCCATACTCACATTTTGTCCCTAAGTCTGAGACCCTCTACCCCATTTTGTTGAGCTGTCCCCACATGTTTTGTGTAAGAGGTAATTCCAACTACCCTCTATGATGCTGTTGTTCACACACCTCCATGATGTCCTTTTCACAGACAAGGAAAAGGGGCAACACTTGCATGAAGTACTCAATTACAGGCATGTGCTGCCATGTCATTGTTTATAGGAATAATAACACAGCTGTTCTGCATGCAATTAGCAAGTGTGGGACACCACTTGGTGTACAGGTCATCACCTGCTCATGAACAGTACCTACAAAAGGCATGCTGCTGCCTATGTGAAACATGTCTATACCTCTACATGGGTAGAGAGAGAAGAGAGAGAGAGAGAGAGAGAGAAACAGAAACAGTCATTGGAATCCAAACCAACAATACTTGGGGAAAAAAGGTATGTCAAACAAGTAAGCATGTAATGGAATGCAGTAGGCAGTATGCAATAATGGGATATAGGATGTTAATCAAATATGTCTCAACAAGACTTGCTGTACTGATATATTGCTGATCAGCACCTATGGCTATAGCATCTGGGTCTGTCTGCAGTGACATAGATCACAGCTCAGGCCCCTGAGTCATGCCAGGAAGGAATGGCTCACATATGACCACTACTGTAGTATCTGTTGAATGATACTGACTGTGATACTGCTAGGCCAGCTACTGGGATGTTGTAGATATCCATATGTTACTTGTGAATGCAACTATGATATACATGTTGGTCTCACAAATCTGAGAGACCTATCCAGGGTATTTGCATAGTAAACCACTGTCGTGTGTGTTGAACTGTGTGTGATATACAGAGCTCATACCATTCAAATGTCCAGTGTTATGCACATGGACCATATGTGTGCCTCATATTTACAGTCATTTACTCGTAGAGTTGTGTTATGTCTGGCAAATCATTAGCATAACTGTGAAGACTGACATTAGAACATACTAGCATTCATATGAGTGTCGGACATCCTCCAGGGTATTTCTGTGAATGCAAAGGCTACTGTGCTATCAAATGATTTACCTGTGTCACAACAATATTAAGAAAGTGTCACCACTTTTGGGCCATTGCCCCCCCCCCCCATTTATGTGTGGTGTCCTCCAGATGTCTTGCTCTAACAGGTTGAGAGGTATGAATGAGCAGCAAGGGGCAAATACACTGTGCCATACTGACATAGAACAGAAATGTATATCAGGTATCACCTGTGAACATGTGTGTATGAGATGGTGTACCAGGAAACCTCAGAACAACAGACATGGGATGCAAAACATCATTTAGATAGGTTGTACATGTTATACATATGTGTAATCTTAGTTTATGTGCATCCAACAGACATAAATTCCTACAGCTACTGTTTGTTGCATTGTCCTGGCACAGACATGGGTACTAGAATAAGCATGATTATCAGGTTGAAATTGGATAGGTGTCCAACTGTGTTATGACTTTGTGTCCATGCCTACTGCTAACAGCTATATGAGCACACACATAGCTGTATGAACACAGCAATACCTTACTCGTAAAACCTGCATCCACCAAGGTAGAGTAATCCCTTTTGCTGGATAGCAGCAATACACAAACCACATAATTGGTCACCATATTGGCTGTACAGGTCCACGTAGGAGCAGGCACCACCTTGGAAGCAAGTCAACCTCTGAATGAACATATAAGGTCACAGGTGAGTTACTATGAGGCTAAATTTGAGTACAAATCATGCACATCCACCAAGGTCAATCACAAGGCCATCTTCGTATATGTCTTCAGTCTCAGAGGCAACAACACACCCCACCATGTAATGTTGGTCAGTCACACCACAGATGCACACACCAAAGCCAAAGAGCTGCAGACTGGTTAAGGGCAAACATTATCCCCCATCCCACCATCAGTATAGGTGGTTATGCACAGCACCTGCACCCCTCCTGTCATCATCAGGGAGCAGGTGCATACTGTCTAATCAAAGCCAACAAAAGTAAGTCTCCATGGGATCTGATAACATTCCTGCCTGCATCCTACATGAACTCAGGCATATGCTCCCAGCTCCATTATACACTGTATGCAAACAATGCTTGAGTACCATTGACATCCCATCTGCAAGGAAGATGGCCACTGTCATCCTGCTACACAAAGGTGAATGATGACTGGTTGTTTATGCAATGGACTGGCCCTCATTGGGGGAGCATAGCACATCAGGACCAAGACTGCAGTGCAGGTTCATACTCTGCTGATAGATGACAGGGATATGATGGGGTTATAAGTGGTGGCTAATGATAGTCAATGCTGATGTGCAGGTTCTGTAAATAACTTTGACCAATGTATGAGGTCCTGTGATGTGTTTCCCTGTTTATGTCTTCCAGGTGACATGCAGTGGTGAAGACAACCACCATATTCCGCAGCTGAAAATGCATCCATTGCAGATGCCATCAGCCAGTACCATGGGGTGATGTTTGGCTGTGGCCAACACAATTTGTGGGAGCGGCCTACCTTGTGGGATGACCTTGTCTACAGAGTTTGCAACTTGGGCCACCATGGATGTACATAAGATCAGGGCAGGCATCAGGGAACTGACCTGATACATAGTGCCAGGCAAAAGGCTGTGTCCGTGGCCAGGGACCATATTGCTACAGGTGGGGGTCCTGCCACACAGGCCCCACTTATGGCAACAGAAGAGCTTCTTGCCAACCTTTAGGCAGCCCCCACACACCAACCAAGCCAGGAAACACAAGTTGTGGAGGTGGGTGGCACCCAGGCAACAGGAAAGGAGCATGCAGGTAAGGCCCCAGTGCACCTAAATGTAACACTGTAACAGTCATACTGGATTCTGTAGAGTGTCTAGATGCATATGTCAGGTCAAACTGAATCTGTGGGTGGGGTTTTCTTATGTGCACAAGTGCACATCTATGGTGAAGGACAGCAAATTGTATACTACCAGAGCTTGTACTGTACATGTGCAGAAAAGTAGCATTCATCTTGCACCAATGCCACATCTGAGTCTGCTGACAATACCTCTCCCCCACAACTACATATGTCCCTCTGGTCTGGATGTGAGACAGCATCCTGAAGCTGATAAGTATTGGATTGTCCTGTTGTGGCTCATCAGTACCCCAGGCATGTTAAGGTTATGCATGTTACCATACACACAACTGTTACTGTCAGCCATATTGTGATATGTGCATGCCCACTTATGGTGAGGTTAACTGCATTGCAGTACAGTGGTCATCACAGGGGCCTATTTGCAGGAGATGTAACATATCTGTAGCATACCTCACAAGCTGTCATTGCAAGAAATATGGACAAAGACTGACAAAATAAATGGGGGGAACAAAGGCCCAAAACCAGGAACATATTTCAAAGATTAGTCTTATACAATGCATATAAAAGGTGTACACACCCCTGTTAAAATACCAGGTAGTTGTGATATACAAACATGAGATCACTATAAAACATTTCCAAACTCTTCCAACCTTTAATGTTACCTATAACCTGTACAATTCAGATGTAAAACAAACAGATCTGTTAGGGGAACAATTATGACAAATAGAAAACATACACTAAGCTAGATGCACAAGTGTACATGGGGTGAAGCTAATACTTTGTAGAAGCAGCTTTTGATATAATTACAGCATTACATCTTCTTGGGTATACACCTGCCATCAATTAAAGAGAGTTTTTGATTAACTCCAAATAATGGTCAGCTGTCCTACTAGGATTTGCCTGACATTTACCCAGTTGCCTGCTACAGCAACAGCCATGGTTCACATAGAGCTTACAAAGCATCAAAGGGATGTCATTGCTGAAAGGCCTCAACCTTGGGTACAAAAGGGTACAAAAACATTTCCACAACATTGCATATACCATGGAACACAGTGATGACAGTCATCAAAAGGTGGTGAAACAACGGGGCATAAGTGACATTGCAAAGAAGTGGACATCCCTCCACATGTGTTGAAAGGCAAGACCCAAACTGGTCAGGGAGGCCACCTGGAGAACTAGAGCTACACTGATGGAGTTGCAGGAATCTCTGGCAGGTAATGGTTGTGTACTACATGTGACACCAATCTCATGTATTCTCCACATGTCTGGCCTATGGGGTAGGGTGGGAAGATGGAAGCCTTGTCTCACACAGAACAACATCCACATCTGGCTAAATTCTCAAGAGCAATACATCAGGTCTTCCAGAAGCATGTGGAAAAATGTGTTATGGTGTAATGAGACCAAGGTTGCATTGTCTGGCCACGATTCCAAAAGATTTGTTTGGCACAATAGCAACACTGTGCATCACCAAAAGAACACCATTCCCACAGTGAAGCATGGTGATGGCAGTGTCCTGCTTTGGGGTTGCTGTTCATAAGCTGGAAGTGGGCCTTTAGCCAAGGGGGAGGGGATTATGAACAGTTCCATATACCAGCCCCTTTTTGCACAGAATCTTCAGGTGTCTGCTAGAAAGCTGTAGATGAAGAGGATTTCCACCTTTCCACATGACAATGGCCAGAACCATGCATCCAAATCAGGAAAAAGAATGGCTTCACCAGAAGACTATCAACATTTTGGAATGGCCTATCCAGAGTCCACATCTACGTCCAATAGAAAACCTGTGGGGTACTCTGAACAGGGCTGTGCACAAGAGATGCCCTCTCAATCTGATTGAGTTGAGGGGCTTCTGCAAAGGAGAGTGTGCAAATATTGCTAAGTCATGATGTACCATGCTGATAGCCACCTTCCCAAGAGGACTGACTGCTGTAATCAAATCAAAATGTGCTTTAA